>NC_143479.1:36216200-36241200 GCF_027475165.1 Benincasa hispida
CTTACATGGCTTCCCAAAAAAAATTACAAGATAGATAGAGTCCTGACCCTTGGTTTCCTCTTCCTGCTTTCATTCTTGAATGACACTTTAACTTGAAATTTTCTATGCTCATGACTCTTGGTATAAATCTCATATTTAACTATTCATGTGGTGTATTCGAGGAATTACCCATACGAATATCTCTTTTTGCTTTTCCTTTATCTCTTCTTCCCAACAAACTTTCCTCCATTCTTTTAGCTGCCTCTACCAGTTTGAGAAATTTGTCCACTCTACACTTACTATGACAGAGGTTCGAATTTCATCCTATAATCCATTCTCGACCTCTTTCTAATAAATGAAGAACATTCAACTACATGGTTGAAGATGGAAAAAAATGTATTGGAAAATGAGTAAATGAAGTCTTAAGTGCTGACTCACATCAGTACAAGAATATAGTATTTTTCTGACGCATAACATCGTCTAGAAATAGCTTAAACTACGTTGGGAGATAATCTCTCAACGAACAATATATCATCAGAGAATAGTTGGAAAATAGGCATCGAGAGACATTCTCCCAACGTGTGATGCCTATGCGTCTAGACTTTATCCTCACTCCTAACAATGTATATACCTCTTCGAGAGATAGTATCTCCAACGGGGTCAACGTTTCATCAGCGATTGTTACACCTTTCCTGATGGTGCCAATGTCATCGGGAGTTTGTTACACAACCTTTATTTCCTTTTTCAATATCTCAATGCCTTGTAGTTCGTCGGGAGATATGCGTCGGGAGAACAGGACTAGTTTTTTTTATATATATTCCACTAATTGCTTTTTTCTTTTTAACTTTGACCTGCCTATAACCTAAAATTGAACCCAGATCAACAATATTAAGGAAATCTAAAGTTTTCACATATATTAAGATTAAACAAAAGTCATTCATAGTATTATTTTCTACATAAAGGAGACAGAAGTGTACTAGATAATAATGCTTACATATAGACTAGTGGTCCATAAAAATACATCTTGAAGAACATATAGGAGAAAGTGTATTAACCATGTAGTAAGCTCGTGACTCCGGAAAGTATTTTTTAGGGAAAAGATTGAGGATGCATATTAAGATGCAAACATAGACAAGTCCGCAAGTTTAGATAGTATGGAAAGTAGGATAACTCGAGCACATGAGGGAGTTGAAGGCAAGTAGGAGGTTATATAATAATAATAAAAAAAAACACACAACACAAAAAATAAAAAGAAACAAAAGGGTTAAGAATTCATTTTCGTCTTCCTAAAATGTATCCATTTGGTTCCTACATTTTCATTAAAAACGATTTGGTCTACATACTTTAGAAATCAATTTAATCGTATTAAAAATTTTGTCAGCTTGTCATTTAATTCATTTGATTTGTACAACCTTCATTGGAAAATATTGACCTCATTGAAAAGGATACCATTATGCATGATATTGGCTTCAGTCGATAGAAAACTTCGATGAAAATATTTTAAAACATACCTAAGCCTAAATGAATGAAAAGAAACACAAGCTAACTTACACACCCTTCTCCCATGAGAAGAATATAAACAAACAATCGATGTAAATCTCACCAAAACAATATTAATTTTCAACTATAAATGCATATAATTTTATTATTTAGATATATTTTCTTAAGGTAATTGCAATAGGTATAATTTTTAGGGCTAATAATTAAGTATATATCAATATTTTTTTTTAAAAAAAAATACAAACATAGCAAAATATATCCATGATAAACTCTATTGCTGATATACTCCTATTAACGATATAGCCTATCAATAGTAGACTCCGAGAATTAGATCTAAATTTTTCTATATCTACATTTTTTATTTTTGTCAACGGGCCATATTTGCTGATACTTTGGTATTCAGTGTCATTTTTAAGTCTATAGCAATATTTTGAAAAAATAATAAAAACATAGCAAAGTGTCTAAATGATAGACTTAGTTGTTGATGGGCCCCTATTAGCAATATAGTCTACCATTAGTATATGTGCTGATACATAGCAAAATTTCTTTTGCATTGAGTTATCTGTTGATACTTTGACATTTATTGCTATATTTACCACTACATGATTCTTTTATTATTAGTTTTTTTTTATTTATTTGCAACGAATGAAAATGACAGAAAAAATGAAAGGTGAAATTGAATACACTAAAGTGAAATATATATATATATATATATAATATGTATGGTAAAGGAATCTACATGGGTTTGTAAAATGAATATAAACTTCATATCAAATAAAGTTTTTCCTTTTAACTTTTATATAATTCATTCTAACTTTTACTATATTTTCAATTAAATAGAATAGATTCTCAATTAGATAAAGATTTTTAATAAAGTAAAGAGAATGATGAAAAATCATCCATCAATGTTTCAACTTTTAAATTAACATGATATAACCAAGATAATAAGATAATAGGAAGAGAGGGGAGGGAGAGACCAACAGATATAATGGAAATAATTTCTCAAGGGTTAAAACGGTTTCGATGGTTCAATATATGTTCACAACCAAGAGATTTTTTAGGATAAAATATTTGAGGAATAAAACATATTGAAATCATATAAAAAAATTTATATTCTACTTTTGAATGTTATCCAAGTAAATGGAGATAAATGATATTTATATTTATTAGATATTTTAATGAATAAATTTTATATAACTTAATAAATAAGTATATTTTAATTGATTATGTTACTGAATGTTTATATATATATATATATATATATAATCAACTAATTATTTGTAGCAAATGAATAATATTAATTGGATAATCTATTATCACCGGCGAAAGATAATCTTTCCACTACATTAATTCAAAACATTCAAGTTAACTAATCTATATTAATATATTATTAATTAATTACCCTTTCTAAAGAAATACTTAATTGTATTAATTTAGTACATATTTGTGAATAGAAACTACTATGACATGGATTTCAATTTATCAATCCATTATTTTTTTTTTATATATTACCACTGCAACTCTTACTTCAATGTTTTACTATAAAATAAATTTATATTGTAATTTTAATAATAAGTTTCAATTAAAAATTTAAGATTTAAAGACATTAGTAAATATAGCAATTAGACTCAAAGTATTAGTAAATATAGCATAATTAAAAAAATTATAAATATAACAAAATTTACTATGTCACTAATAGAAGTCTACCAACAATAAAGTTTATTCCTAATATATTTTACTATAATTATTATTCTTTAAAATTGTTGTTATGCTGTCTGATAGGTAATTTGAAAATAATAGATTCAATGAATACAAAGTTGTATTCGATGTTTTGAGATATGTGTTTGGAATCATATTCATAAATTGATTTCAATTTAAACAATTATTCAGAATGTGAAAATTTCAAATTCAAAATATGAAAACCATGAAAATACAAAAATATTGTTTTCAGAAATTGGATTATCTAGATAAGAAAATACTGAAACAGTTTTAAATTACATAATCTAGATTATTTACTAAATGTATATTTGTGGAACAACTGAATCTAAAAGTATAAAACAGAATTTGGATTACCAACCGAATAGAACCTTATTTATTACCTCTCTTAAAGTAATAACCCTTGTAAGTACTTTAAAACTTAAAATAATTTAAAAGTAAATTAAATGGATATATCAAAAACAAAAATGAGATGTTAAAAGAACAAAATACATTAAAGATAAGAGAGAAGGGATAAGGGATACAAAAGATTCTTACTTTTAGAAAGGTCTAAAATACCCTTATGTGCAAGTATAAAAGAGTAGTGAAATTACTTATTCCCACATCTCTCCTCCAAAGTCCAATTCTTTTATTGGCAAACCAAAGAGAAAAAAATGAGCACACAATTTGTAGCATTTCCGAGAGCTCTCACAATAGCATGGAGTGAAAACAACGAATACTGGAATTGGAACAAGGAGGAACGTTGTGGGTATAATCTTAAACCCAAATTTTATTTGTTCATTACCAAAAGCTTTCATTATTGTCCACTCTTTTGTTTTGTTCATAACAATATAAACTAATTATTAATTTCATTATGAATCAATGAGTGATAGACCGTGCTAGACTTCTATCACCCAATAGTAGAAATTTATCGTGGTCTATCATTGATAAACGGTGTCATTTTGCTATATTTATAAATAAACTGGTTCTTTTCCTTTATTTGAAAACAATCTTATATCTTATGCTATATTATATTATTATGAGATATAAAAACATGTGCTCAAGTTCAATTTTGAATAAGCTTAATACATATGATTCACTTCTAAATAAATTAAAATAAAATAGGATTTGTTAAATCAAAATAAATTAAATTAAAATAGGATTTGTTTTTTTGAAAGAAATTAGTTTTATCCCAAAAATAAGAGGAAGAATAATATAATTTAGTAAGAACGTGTTTGGTCGACTTTGGAGAAAAAAAGAGTTGCCTTTACTCAATGTAATCTCTCTCATTATGGTGTTTAAAAACTTGTAGTTATACAATCGAAGATGCAGAGCTTCTTGAGGTATCTTGGTTTGATTGTTTCATTGACGTGAGTTCTTCTAGCTTAAAACAAAATACTTGGTACACAATAAATATTGAGGTGATGTTGAAAGATAATGCCAATGGATGGGACCTTCCTGTGACCAAGAAAATCGTGTTGCCAGATGGGAGCGAGGAAAAGTCTGAAGAAATACTACAGAATAAGCCAAGAAACGAGTGGTTCAATATCTTGATAGGAAAAGTCTTACTAAAGAGCAGTGGGTTGGTACGATTTCAGCTGTCTCAACTTGGAACACATTGGAAGTCGGGGATGATCATAAGAGCCCTTGTGGTGAACGCATGAAAATGAGCCTGAGAATAATATGTTAAGTGATCAATATAAAGTAATAGAATGAAATGATAAATAATAGGTCCTTTTCTTTCCAAGTAAGAAGGGTAAGTTTAGACACTTTATGTTTTAGTTACGTGTTAAATGTTGAATACATGTGAAATGATAAATACAACCTTTTGCATACTAGCAATAAGGTTAGTTTAAACACTTTAGTATGATTTTCAATCAAATATGTATTGTGAATCAATACCAAGATCTAAGTGAATCATGTTATTATTAATCATTTGAATTTACATAAGTTCTTTCCATCTAACTAGAATATAAGGAATAAACTAAAATCGTAGTACTCTTGATTGTACAATAGCACTTTCCTGTTCTCATATTTAAGTATGTAATAATGCCAACATTCATATAAAAAATTTGAAACACAATAAAGACGCTTTTATTAATATTCGATTCAATATGTTTATGGAGAATTTTGGTGTATTTTTCCAACCACCCATTGAGGTCCATCTCTTTCATACTCTACTGTTATTCAAGACAAAAACAAAAATTCCAATGATAATTCCAAATAGCGAGTAAATCCATAGACTTAGATAGTAAGATATTCTTAAATCAACCTCTTAAAGTTATCGAGTACAATTATAACATGCATGTATGTCGAAAAATACTCAAACTTTTGTACATTGATTGGTGGAATTTGTCGCCTAATTTCAGATTAAATAGTTTAACCGTTTCTACCTAATATGTAGTTGTGGTAGCACAGGTCAAATTCAAGGAACCAGTGATTTCTCTATTAAATTGTCTACAACTCGAGGTAACTAAGGGGAGGGTAGAAATTCATTTGTTTGATTGTAGAAAAATAAATAGCAAGAAAAAAAAGAGTGAATTTGAATGGTTAAACATCCCCAACTTAATTCTTCATTGTCATCGAGCAAGGTAGAATTCTACACACATTGACACAAAGATATGCTCACTCAACTTGCAAGATTCATTACTTAAGTCTTAACAGTTTCCTAGGATAAATTTTTGCAATCAACAGTGGATCCAATCATAATTAGTTAATGAAGCACTAGTAAAATTGATTCTAGACTATTCTATGTGTAATTCAATTCAAAGCCCTCCTAATTATGTCCTAACAACCTAAGATAGTTTTATATAGCTTTTAATTCATTTTCTCCCTACAATGGCTCAAGCACTAACTATTAAGAATCAAAACAATCAGTATAGTAATATGTCAACTAAGGTGTCTTAAATTAAATTCTAGGGTACTCTAAACTTGTATTTTTTTTTTTATGTAGGGCCATTAGCTTTCACACATCATTACAGGAAACTTTACTCATCTTTTTCTCACAAGTGTCCTAACTAATCCTAGCAATGATAGCTCTTCTATCCCTAATCATGCATAAACATTATGGGTAAGTTTGGGGCAAAGATTATCTTAAAAATATAATACTCACCTCTGTCTACAGTAAATACTATTTTTTACTTCCCCATTAGCTACAGTCAATACTATTTCAAAACCTCTATTTGCTACATTGTTTACTATTTGCTACAGTTTTCAGTATTTTACATTCATCATTTTTTTATTCTTTGCTAAAATATTTACTATTTTTTTTCAAACTAAAATAGTTTACAACTAGAACACATACTATTATAACTCAAACTAAAATAATCACACCCCAAAATACAAACTATTATAACCTAACTATAATAATCTAGGACTATAATAACCAACTTTTTGCCCCAAACATCCCCATACAAGTTCATCATTTTTTTTTTATTGTATTGGTTTTAGTGCAAAGAATTTCTTTAGCTGAATTTTTTTAAAGAAGGCATATAAATCATTATTTTCTTCCTTGATTGTACATTACTTATCTTGTAAGACACTTTCTAATCAATGAGGCCTTTCAAAGTGACCATAAAATATAAGATAAATAACACAATTATAAGACCTAAGTTCCAGCCACGAATGAATAAGAGTAAGCAGGAGCTGGTTGGAATTTAAATGGGTTATTAGAAGAGGTTCTCGACTAAAGTACAACTATAAAGAGAGTGAGAAAGGTAGAATTGGTGTGAACAATCCAATCAGGGAAAAAGGGATCTTCTTTTGCATATAATTCAGTGTGGATGAGTTAGGAAGCCCGCTGAATGAACTAGATCTCACACCCCGCCTAAACCACCCTCTTAGCCTTGGAAAGAGCGTGACTACAGCAGTTATCAACCCTGTGGCTGACACTTATTGCCTACTAACTGTTGCGGAATAACTCTGATACCAATATAAAACTCATATACAGTGGAATGTCTTTAGGCCAAAAATTTATTAATTTAGAAACATAACATATTTAGAGTCATTACAACACTAGATTTACAAGTCCTAAAACCCAAAAACTCTAGTCCCTATATGAACAACAGTAACATGTGTACAATATCAACAGTAACAACCTAAACAGACGGGTCACAAATCTCTTTATCTATTAGTGGCAGAGCAGATGCAGAGCTATCTTCAGAGGATTGACCGCTACCTGTGGGGGGGGGGGGGGTGGGAGGGGAAGAAAATATTTGAAAACGGGGTGAGCTTACGCCTAGTGAGTGACTTAAGAAAGATAATGATTCTCATGCAAAATCTCAATAAAGAGTTTAACTAAAATATAAGCTTCTATAGTACTTGTACTACAGCAAAACCATTTTCTAAGCATAAAATATATAAAGTTGTTTTAATCATAAAACAGTAAACTATTTCTCAGTCGAGAATAACTTTTACTGTGGATAAAACAATCCCAACACCAATTGCTAGTCAAGAGAGAACCCTTTTGCTCAATCTCTGACTCTAACTACCTACGTGCACGTGGCCATACTAAGTACCATCATACCTTAGGTACTTCTGTTCAGATACCTTCTCAAACGTCCTTCAGTATCTGGTTGGTTTGGTACCTTCTCAAACGTCCTTCACTACCAATAGATACCTTCTCAAATGTCCTTTAGTATATAGTTGGGCGGATACCTTCTCAAATGTCCTTTGGTATCGTGTTTTAAGTAAAACTAGTCATAAATGACTTTCTCTCTTTAAAGCATGTAAAGTATAACACATATAAAAACATGGTTTTAAAGGTACTAATGCATGATGAGTATATTTAACACATATAAATCGCTTTTTAACAATTTCTCACACATGCATGCGTTTAAAACATAACTCATGGTCTGCTTGGAATTCATCTTGTAAAACTAGTTGGTATGAGAATAATCTTCTTTGAAACCTGTTTTCTATAACACGTTGTAATCAAACATTTTAAGCAAATGTTTTAGTCAAAACGTTTTAGCCACTCACCTTGATTGCTTAGGAGCTTTTCACTCTAGTAGCTCCCTTTTCTACCTGGGGCTCCCTTTTCACCCTTAGAATCCAGATTCAATTTACAGGTCAAATTACTCACAGTTTTAAATCTTATTTTCAGATATTTCCTTCTACAAACATATTCTAAAATGTCTCAGAAAGCTTACCTTTAAAGTTGAGCTCAGAACCTCTCGTGGTTTGGCTGGAATCACAGAATCTTCAAGACTGGCCCAAACTGATTCGACAGCCTGACCCTTCTATCTTCTTCTCAGTTTCCAGCCCGATCCCTTTGAGCTGTTCCTTTAGAAGCCTACTCTGAAACCTAGACTCTCAGAGCTTTCAAGTAGGTTTGGAATCACTCTAAACGCATGAGTAAATTGAGAAAACACCTCGTCCCAAGTTGACGCGTCCTCTTCAGACCTCACTGTCCAATGCGTCCTCTATGACTAATGCATGGATTTGGCTCAAACGCAAGGTTTGCTCAACTCTCCCACTCTTTTTATGGTATTTCTGAATTGTGAACTAAAAATGAAGTCTCTTGGCTCTATTTATAGGCATCCAAATCTTCTCCAGAGTTGACACTACCTACTTGGTTGCATGGCCAAGTGTCTTCTTCTCACTCCATTAATGCAATGTTGTGATCATCGCAAACTAAGTGTCTTCCTCCCATGTTGCCAATGCATGAGCCTCCAATCTGATGCCACCACCTCACATTCTTAAGGCTTAAGGCTTTCCTCCCAAAAAGAAACATGGTTTTGATGATGTTTTCCTGATGATCTCATCCTTGTATGCGTCCAACTCTTAGATGTTCAACACATAATCCATACTTAATGCATATCGTCTCATCAACCATAGCAAGAGTATTCACTATCATTACAATTCAACTTAGCCATCACAAGGAGCGACGCATGGCTCACTAGGTAGCTTACATGGCTTGCTTGGTATGGGCGCATGGTGCTGGCCACCAACGCATAGCGTGCTGCATAGGCTAGTCGCTCGGCACATTGGCATGCTGCTTCGACGCATAGGCTTGCGGTGCATGCTGGCCATTGCTCACTCGCTCGGGCACATGGGAGTGCTTGGCTGCATGGGCTGCACGCAGCACTTTGATGCTTGGCCAGGTGCTTTGGCACATGGGCGTGGCCGCTCGGCAGGGTGCTCAAAGCATGGCCGCTCGACGCATGGCAGAGGTGTCTGGCCGAGGTTGCTCGACGCATTGCAAGGGCACTGACCAAGGTTGCTCGATGCATGGTTGGGGCGCTTGGCTGGCCACTAGATGCATTGGGCAAGGCACTGGTCGAGGCCGCTCGACGCATGGCTGCCTTCCAACGCATCATCTCCATTTTCCTTCTTCAGCCACATGCCCTCACCAACAACCCTTCCAACGCATCAACACACAAAATTCTATACTTAGCCAAATTTTCCAAATTTTCCCCAAAAGTCAAACTTCCAAATTTCCTCTTTTCTTTTATTTTTCCACTCTTTTCTCTACCATTCACACTAGTTTCCACATCAACCTACTCATCACACTGATCTCAATAAGGAATATACTCAAGTAGAGAAATGAGGATTCGGGGTTCACATTTACCTCCCCCTTATGAAAATTTCGTCCTCGAAATTTCGCTACAAGTCCATCACTGAAATAACTGCAGATACTTGTTTCTGATTTGCTCTTCAGCTTCCCACGTCGCTTCTTCAGTATTATGGTTTCGCCATAGCACCTTTATCAATGGGATTGTCTTATTCCTTAAGACCTGTTCTTTTCTGTCAAGAATCTCCACTGGTTCCTCCTCATAAGACAAATTCTCTTTCAACTGTACCGGTTGCTCAGACAACACATGGGTATGATCTGACACATACTTTCTAAACATTGCCACATGAAACACATCATGAATATGACGTAATTCTGAATGTAAATCCAATCGATATGCCATTGGGCCAAATCTTTCTATTATCTCATAGGGTCCAATATATCTTGGGCTTAATTTCCCTTTCCTACTGAACCTAAGTATTCCTTTCCATGGAGATAACTTCAGAAATACTTTGTCGCTAACTTCAAACTCTAATTCTCTTCTTCACTTATCAGCGTAACTCTTTTTCCTATCCCTAGCCATCTTAAGATTATCTCTTATAATCTTAACGTTGTCTGATGTCTGTTGTACAAGTTCTGGACCTAGTAATTTCCTTTCACCGACTTCATTCCAACATATCAGAGTCCTACATGGTCTTCCGTATAATGCCTCATATGGTGCCATCCTAATACTCGAATGGTAACTGTTGTTATATGCAAATTCGATTAACGACGGATGCATATCCCAACTGCTCTTAAGTTGCAATATATATGCTCTCAGCATGTCCTCTAATGTCTGGATGGTTTGCTCAGACTAACCATCCGTCTATGGATAAAAAGCAGTACTAAAATATAACTTGGTTCCCATAGCTTTCTGCAAACTAGGCCAAAACTTTGATGTAAATCTGGAGTCTCGATCTGATACAATTGAAACTGGAACTCCAAACTGACTCACAATTAGATCAACATACAACTTGGCTAATTGGTCTAGGGTATAAGTTACTTTAAAAGGTAAAAACTTAGCTGTCTTCATCAATCTATCAAAAATTACCCATATACCATCATAGCTTACTAGTGTCTTAGGTAATCCAAACAGGAAATCCATCGTAATATGCTCCCATTTCCACTTTGGTACTGGGAGTGGATTATGTAATCCTACTGGCCTCTATCTTTCTGGTTTAACTTGTTGACATATTAGGCACCTGTCAACATACTCTGCTATCTCTCTTTTCATACTAGGCAATCAGTACGATCTTTTTAATGTTCTGTACATCTTCGTACTACTCGGATGCATAGCATAGACCAAACTATGTGCTTTTTCTAGAATAACTTGTTTAAGTGATAAGTCCTTAGGTATGCATATCCTACCTTCTTTCAATAGGACTTTGTCAGCTCTTAATTGGTAGTTTGTCCTCAATCCTTTATCCACTTCTTCAGCTAACTTCTGAAGATCGAAATCCTTTAATTGTTCACGTAGAATATCTTCTACGAGCGTAGGACGCACTTGAAATGAAGCTAATAACCCTCCTTTTTGACTGATTGATAATGCTGCCCTAGCAATATACAACTCATGAATTAGTGTACCTTTCACTAAATTGATACTAGCTCTAGCTGATCTAGTTTTTCGACTTAAAGCATCAACTACTACATTTGCTTTACCTGGGTGATAGTCAATGGTACAGTCATAGTCTTTGATCAATTCGAGCCATCTTCTCTGTCTCAAGTTTAGTTCCTTCTGATCAAACATATGCTTTAGACTTTTATGATCAGTAAATATATGACACCGCTCACCAAAAAGGTAATGTCTCCACAACTTTAGAGCTAACACAACTACTGCTAACTCCAAATCATGTGTAGGGTAGTTACATTCATGCTTCTTTAACTGTCCAGAAGCATAAGCTACTACCTTTCTGTGAAACCCGGATCTCCAGTTTTCTACTTAAATAAGTGTGTAAAGGGTTAATTAGGAGAAAGTTAAATCCCATGTTATGTAAATAATCTAATAATTTTAAAATTGTCATAATAACTGTAATAATTGTCACCTTCTGGGGATCAACAATTAGTAAGAGTGAATGTAAACTATAATGGTTAGGTATTATAGTTATAATAACCATATTTGATCCTAGAGTACGAGTAGAGAGGACCCTAAAAGGATAAAAAGAAGAGAAAACCTTGAAGACTTAAATCTTGAATAGTGAGGAAAGAATTGAAGAACTGAGGAAAATATAGAAAATTATTTGAGAAAATTCGTGTGGAAGTTGCACGGAGATAAACCATATTCACAGTAGCTAACGATATTGGCTGAGCGAGAGAATGGGAGAGAGCGAGATCAGTTGAGCAAGACTGGTTGAGCGAGAGAATGGGAGGGAGCGAGAGAATAGGAGAGAGCGAGACTGGCTGAGCAAGAGAATGGGAGAGAGCGAACCTGCCAAGATCCAAGCTAGCGAAAAGGCTGGAGAGAGCGAGATCCTTTGCGAGAGTGGAGAAAGTAAGAGTTTGAGCGAGAAAGTTGGAGAGAGCGAGATTGTGAGCGAGAAAGTGGGAGAGAGCGAGAGTAGCCTGAACGCCTCAATCGAATGGCACGCCCACGCCTCGCCTATGAATTGAACGATCAAGCAAGCTTTTGGGCGATGTATTTGGATGCGTTGGGGTGGATTATGCATTTAAAAACCCTAATTTGAATACAAACAAAGTTTGAAGATATAAGGAAAAACGTCAATTAAAATTTAGGTGTTCAATTAAGAGGAATTCTTAAACCCTAAGAAATTGTGTTGGATGCGTTTGGGAAGAACACATTGAACCAAGGTGAAGTCAGCCTACGTTGATAAAGGGAGGATTAAACATTTGGCCATGCAGCCAAGTAGGTGATATCAACACCATAGGAGGTTTGGACGCCTATAAATAGAGCCGTTGGGATTTCATTTTCAAATCACAAATCATAAAATTCGTAAAAAGTGGGGGAGAATAGAGTGCATTGGATAGTGAGGGTGGAAGAGAATGCATCAAATTGAGACGAGGAGATCTCCCAATCTACTTGAGCGTTTGATGTAATTCCAAAGTCATATGAAAGATAAGAGAGTCTAGTTTTCATGGTGAGGCTGTCGAAGAAGAATCTCTAAGGAATTGGGCTGGAGAATGAGAAAAAGATAGAGGGGTCGAGCTATCGGGTAAGCTGGGCCAGTCTTGATGTTTGGATGATTCCGGCTAAACCATGAAGAGTTATGAGCTAAGATTTTATGGTAAGCTTGAGACATTTTAGAATAATTTTGTAGAAGGAAGTATCTTAAAATAAGGCTTAGAACTATGAGTAATCTAAGTTGTAAATTGGATCTGGATTCTAGGGGTAAAAAGGGAGACTGAGGTAAAAAAAGGAACTATTAGAAAGGCTCCTAAGCGGTTAAGGTGAGTGTTATAGTTTTGATAGTTAACATATGTTGTGAGTATTATAGTTTTGATAGTTAAAATATGTTGTGAGTGTTATAGTTTTGATAGTTAACATATGTCGTGAGTGTTATAGTTTTGAAAGTTAACATATGTCGTGAGTGTTAGGTGGCTTTGATAGTAAATGCATATTATGAGTATTCACTTAGCTTTATACTCTGATATTGGAATATATGCATCTGAAGATACAAAATACATGTTTTTGGTGATAGGATGATTGCCATGATATTGTTTGTGTGTGACTATGGAAACTACGATTATGCCCGGGATGTGGTTAGCATGCTTAACAAAAGGTGCTTGGCAGGAAATAATGGTCGACTTCGGTCGGTGGGAAAATTTGTTGGCTTCGGTCGGCAGGAAATAATAGTCGGTGACGATCGACGGGAAATATGGTCAAGTATCTAAGCATGACTAGCGGGATAAATAAAATGGTCGATATGCACATTGGCGGGAATTGGAGTCATAGGAAGGTTTCCATAGGTGATTATATTGTTTGATGATATGATATGAATGCCACATGTAGCATTTTGGCATAAAGGTTAATCATTGCATGAATAAATCCATGATCATGCATGTGTACACTGTGATTATTATTATGTGCTTGGTTTCCCAAAATGATGATTTTCAAAATGAATTTTCATCTTAAAAGAACCACTCACTGCGCTTAGTAGCTCACACTCTTCAAAATGTTTTCTTAATCCCCCCCAGGTAGCAGAAGATGAGGAGTTCCAGAGTGCTGCTAAGGTCAAGGTCTGCCATGTACCCCAATTACACTTTCGGGGGGTTTTTACGGTTGTCGTTGTAAACTTTTCTGTTAAGTCCTTAAGTTGTATAAATATTATATCATTGTCGTAATAAAAGATGGGCCTACTTAATCCGTTATAGTTTATCTCCTTGACTTAATCATTCCATTGTGTATAAGTTATAGTATGGTATCAGAGTCCGCAAGAATCATTAGGCAGTAAGTGTCAACTCAAGGGTTGATAACCGTTGCAGTCGCATTCCTCTCCCAGGCTGAGAAGGTGGTCTGGGGGCGAGGTGTGACACTTTCACTCCTGCATCAGCACACATCCTAACCCTTGTCGGGATGCATCACAATAAACCTCAAACTCTTTACCTGGTGTAGGTAGAGTTAATACTGGTGCTAACACTAACCTCTATTTCAATATTTGAAAACCTATGTTCGCATTCTAGCGACCACTCAAACTTCGCATCTTTTCTGGTCAGGTTTGTCAAAGGCAGAGCTATCTTAGAAAATCCCTCCACGAATCTCCTATAATAACCTGCTAAGCCCAGAAAACTGCGTACTTCGGTTACATTTAGGGGTCGTTCCCAATTAACTATTGCTTCTATCTTTTGGGAATCAACGCTAACTCCATCAGTTGAAACTATATGCCCAAAGAATACGACTTGATTTAACCAAAAATCGCACTTACTAAATTTTACATATAACTCCTTTTCCCTTAGAATCTATAACACCATCCTCAGATGTTCTTTGTGCTTCTCTGCACTACTAGAATACACTAGTATGTCGTCTCTGAATACTATCACAAACTGATCCAGATAAGAATGGAATATCCTATTCATCAAGTCCATAAATACTGCAGGAGCATTTGTCAATCCAAATAGCATTACTAGGAACTCATAATGTCCATACCTAATTCTGAATGCAGTCTTTGGAACATCAGTGTCTTTTACCTTCAACTGGTGATAATCCGATCTTAAATCTATCATAGAGAACACCGTGGCTCCCTCTAACTACTCGAAGAGATCATCTATATGAGGTAATGGGTACTTATTCTTAATGGTCACTTAATTCAACTGTCTATAGTCTATGCATAATCTAAGAGTACCGTCTTTCTTCTTAACAAACAAGACTGGCGCTCCCCAAGGCAACACACTGGGTCTAATCTATCCCTTATCTACAAGTTCCTGTAACTAAACTTTTAGTTCCTTCAGTTCCATTGGTGCCATCCTATATGGTGCCTGGGATATAGGTGTTGTACCAAGAACAAACTCAATAGAGAACTTTATTTCCCTATCAGGTGGTAAGCATGGTAACTCTTCAGGGAATACATCTAAGAATTCTTGTACCACAGGTACATCCTCAGGTTTTAGTTTCTTATCCTGTGAAACTGCTACATAGGCTAAATAGGCTTCACATTCCTTACTCAGCAGTTTCCTAGCCTTTACTGTTGATATTAAACTTCCTGGAAGTATTCTTTTACTTCCTATCAGGGTTATCTCTTTTTCACCTGGTTTTTTGAACACTATTTCTCTCTTAAAACAATCCATAGTGGCATAGTGTTTACTTAGGAAATCCATACCTAAGATAACATAAAACTCTAGTAATTCTAATGGAATCAAGTCAACCCACCAAACTTTGATTTCCAAGAATTACTTCACAATTCCTGTAATACTCATGTACAACTAGAGTATCTTCTACAGGCATAGAGATAAATAAATCCTCATTCATACGCTCAAGAACTCTATCTATATGTAATACACACATGCTAGATATGAATGAGTGCGTAGCACCAGGATCAAATAATGCATAAGCGGATTGATTACATAAAGTTATCGTACCAGTTATGACATCTGAAGCCTCTTCTGCTTCCTGGTGTGTCATAGCATATACTCTACCCTGCTGCTGCTGCTATTGTTGTTGCTGTTGGGGTCGTCCAATTACCCCTTTCTGCTTAGCTATACCGGATCCCTCTCCTCTAGTTCCGGTCGCTCTAGGTTGGTTTCAGTCTATGTAACTCCTCTTTGCTCACTCTGTGCTCCATGACCTAGCTGAGGACAATCTCTCTTGAAATGCCCAGCTTGTTCGCACTGGAAGCACACATTCCTATTGCCATAACATACTCATGTATGAGGCCTTCCACAGCATAGACAAAGTGGTTTTCTCCATGTACTAGTTGCTGACTCACTAGCACGACCTGATACTAATCTACCACTCGGTCCAGCTGCAGGTCTTAACCTTTTTCGACCTAAGCTTTGTTGGCTCGTGCCCCGAAAACTCCGTATACTGGACTCTCTAGAGAACGAAGGTCTAAATCTCTTATTTTTCGTTTCTCCAGGCATTCTAAACTGTCCTTCACCTGGCTGGAGTACATCTTCCCTCGCTACACTCTGCTCTACTCGGATAGCGGTCTCAAAACTGAGTGAAATTCACCCAATTGGATGTAGAGGTAACAGGTATTCGTATTTTTCTTCTTAGACTATTTTCAAATCTCATACACCTCTCATTCTCTTCCATGATGATCGGAAGGGCATACTGAGATAACACAGTAAATCTTTGTTCATACTCAGCAACCATCATCACTCCCTGAGTTAACCTAAGGAATTCCTCCCTCTTCGCTTCTTTAAAAGAACTAGGGTAGTATTTATCCTCAAATACTTGTCTGAACTCAGACCAAGTCATAGTTTCTGAACTACCCCTTCTAGCCTCTATTACTTTCCACCACTTCTCGACCGCTTTCTGCAGCAAGAAAGCCGCTATCTCGACCTTACGGTCCTCAGGGCACCTCATAACCTTAAAAAAATTTTCAATCAAGTCCAACCAGATCTTTGAATGATTCTATCAAACACTCGATCCTCCATCTGGGGTTCTATACCTACCCTTGTGTATTTAACTCATTTGCAGAAGTTGCTTCCTGCTCTACTTACTCTCTAACTCTTTTCCCCTTCGGATCTAGGTCCCCTCTAACTTTAGGAACTCCGCTGGTAGGGTCAACATTCCTTTCCTCAGTCTGTCTGCTCAACCTGCCACTTCTCCTCAGCATCTTTGCCTAATTATTAAGTACACATGTTAGGGACTTACTTATGAGACTTTAATCTAATGCATGAACTCTCTCTTTCACCCAAAACCTTATGTTCTTAATACTAAGCTAGCTCAAACCTTTCCTAAATTTACGTATACCCTTGCTTTAATACCAAGCTGGTATCAGCTATCTCTTTAACCTTCCCAGAAATTTATGTTCTGATACCAAGTTTTCATAAACTAATTCCTCAATTTTCCCAGAAACTTATGCTCTGATACCAAGTTTGTATCAATTTAAACTTTATACTCAACCTTCTCCCAAGTTTTATGTAAACCTTTGCTCTGATACCAAGCTGTCACGCTCCGCCCCAGACCACCTTCTTAGCCTAGGAAAGGGCGTGACTACAGCAGTTATCAACCCTGTGGCTGACACTTACTGCCTACTAACTGTTGCGGAATAACTCTGATACCAATATAAAACTCATATACAGTGGAATGTCTTTAGGCCAAAAATTTATTAATTTAGAAACATAACATATTTAGAGTCATTACAACACTAGATTTACAAGTCCTAAAACCCAAAAACTCTAGTCCCTATATGAACAATAGTAACATGTGTACAATATTAACAGTAACCACCTAAACAGATGGGTTACAAATCTCTTTATCCTTTAGTGGCAGAGCAGATGTAGAGCTATCTTCAGAGGATTTAACTGCTACCTGTGGGTGGGGGGGGGGGGGAGAGGAAAACATTTGAAAACGGGGTGAGCTTATGCCCAGTGAGTGACTTAAGAAAGATAATTGATTCTCATGCAAAATCTCAATAATGAGTTTAACTAAAATATAAGCTTCTACAGTACTTGTACTGCAACATAAACATTTTCCAAGCATAAAACATATAAAGTTGTTTTAATCATAAAACAGTAAACTATTTCTCAGTCGAGAATAACTTTTACTGTGGATAAAACAATCCCAACACCAATTGCTAGTCAAGAGAGAACCCTTTTGCTCAATCTCTGACTCTAACTACCTACGTGCCCGTGGCCATACTAAGTACCATCATACCTTAGGTACTTCTGTTCAGATACCTTCTCAAACGTTTTTCAGTATCTGGTTGGTTTGGTACCTTCTCAAACGTCCTTCAGTACCAATAGATACCTTCTCAAATGTCCTTTAGTATCTAGTTGGGCGGATACCTTCTCAAATGTCCTTCGGTATCGCGTTTTAAGTAAAACTAGTCATAAATGACTTTCTCTCTTTAAAGCATGTAAAGTATAACACATATAAAAACATAGCTTTAAAGGTACTAACGCATGCTGAGTATATTTAACACATATAAATCGCTTTTTAACAATTTCTCACACATGCATGTGTTTAAAACATTACTAATGGTTTGCTTGGAAATCACCTTGTAAAACTAGCTAGCATGAGAATAATCTTTTTTAGAACATGTTTTCTACAACACATTGTAATCAAACATTTTAAGCAAATGTTTTAGTCAAAATGTTTTAGCAACTCACCTTGATTGCTTAGGAGCTTTTCACTCTAGTAGCTCCCTTTTCTACCTCGGGCTCCCTTTTCACCCCTAGAATCGAGATTCATCTTACAGCTCAAATTACTCATAGTTCTAAATCTTATTTTGAGATACTTCCTTTTAAACATATTCTAAAATGTCTCAGGAAGTTTACCCTAAAATTTTAGCTCAGAACCTCTTGTGGTTTGGCTGGAATCACAGAATCTTCAAGACTAGCCCAAACTGATTCGACAGCCTGACCCTTCTATCTTCTTCTCAGTTTCCAGCCCGATCCCTTTGAGCATTTCCTTCAGTAGCCCTACCTTGAAGACTAGAATCTCAGAGCTTTCAAGTGACTTTGTAATTATTCCAAACGTAGGAGTAAATTGGGAGAACTTCTCGTCCCAATTTGATGCGTCTTCTTCAGACCTCACTGTCCAATGCATCCTCTATGATTAACGCATGGATTTGGCTCCAACAGAAGGTTTGCTTTTGATGATGTTCTCCTGATGATCTCATCCTTTGTATGCGTCCTACTCTAGGATGTTCAACACATAATCCATACTTAATGCATAGCCTATCATCAACGCATAGCAAGCCAATTCACTATCATTACAATTCAACTTAGCCATCACAAGGAGCTAAACATCACCAACGTATAGGGTGACCGTCCATTCTCAATGCATAGCTCACTAGATAGCATTGCACGGCTTGCTTGGCATGGGTGCATGGTGCTGGCCACAAATGCATAGGCATGCTACATAGGCTAGCTGCTCGACGCATGGGCGTGCTGCTTCGATGCATTGGCATGCGGTGTATGCTGACCATCTCTCACTCGCTCGGCCGCATGGGCTGTGCGTGGCGCTTTGATGCTTGGCTGGGTGCTTTGGCACATGGGCGTGGTCGTTCGATAAGGTGTTCAATGCATGGCCACTCGACGCATGGCAGGGGCGTCTGGGCGAGGCTGCTCGACGCATTGCAAGGGCACTGATCGAGGTTGCTCGACGCATGGCTGGGGTGCTTGGCTGGCCACTCGACGCATTGGGCAAGGGCACTGGTCAAGGCTGCTCGACGCATGGCTTCCTTCCAACGCGTCATCTCTCATTTTCCTTCTTCAGTCGCATGCCCTCACCAACAACCCTTCCAACGCATCAACACCACCCTTCCAATGCATCAACCTACAAAATTCTATACTTAGCCAAATTTTCCAAATTTTCCCCAAAAGTACTTCCAAATTTCCTCTTTTCTTTTAATTTTCCACTCTTTTCTCTACCATTCACACTAGTTTCCACATCAACCTACTCATCACACTAATCTCAATAGGGAATATACTCAAGTAAAGAAATTAGGATTCAGGGTTCAAACTAGATGTCTAGAAGGTTGTGGAATTTAAGAAAAATTGAAGGTTGTTTGCGTACTCGATACAGAGAGAAGCTCGAGGGTTGAAGCTATTTTTGAGTTATCCAAAGGCTATTAAATCTCCAAAATTTGAGGCAAGGTACTTTTAAAGTTCCCTTTGAATTCTACGAACGTTAGTTGAAATAGTTGCGGTTGGAATTTATGTTTTTAGCTCTGAAATTGTGAAGGAAAAACAAGGGTGACTATTGGTTGAGTAGCTCTTCTACACTCGCATGCCCAGTGTCACAATCTAATTTTAAGATAATAGATTATGACCCAACTTGTGCAGACAGTGCAGTGGCGACACATGAGTGTCGACACATCTTGCAAAGATAGAGGGCCAAGAGAAGTGTCATGATGTAACCAAGGAGGACGGTGCATCATCCAACACACCAACATAAGTGGGCAAGCATGTCATGTTGAACATTAAGCAGAAAGACAAGCAATCATAGTGTTAAGTTCTTAAACAATGTTGGCTTGCATTGATAAAACATGTTAAATTACATCCAAAAAGCATCACATTCATAATATTGGGATCGCATGCGTTCAACCCACAGGAACAGTTGATTTTTTTTCTTTTTATGCAGATTATACATGAATGCAAGGCAGAAATTGCGATCATAAGAAATCATCAGTCGAGCACTACTTCACCACAAGGCTTTGCGATGATTGTGCTCGCAAACATTTGCTCAAGATGGATTGCCACAACTCGGTCAGTGCAACTTGGTAAGCGCATTTGGGTGAAAGGTATAATTATTCACAATGGGACAGAAAGTTGATGACAGTCGAATCCAAATTAGATTGACATCCGCTAACGAACAAGTACGTTCAACTTTTCGGTTACAAATATTCGGTGCATCAGTCAAGGAATTAAAGCCATCCCATATGTGCAATCACAAGAAAGAAGCCGCCTTCACCCCGAGGCCCTATAAATATAGAAGGCATCCTTGAAAATAGGAGTTCGGTTACTTAGAAAAATTTGTATAGAATTTAGCCTTGTCCACAGTTTTCTTTTATCTTTTACGCGGAGCAAGGGAAGAGCTGATACGCCAGAAGATCGCTCAAGGAAGCTTGGGAGAGAACTTTGAGGCGAAGAAGCAGATAGCGGTCCGACTCTCGCAAGAGCGAGACTATCTTTTGAACATGAATAGAGAAGACAGTGTAAAAACCTGAAATGCAAGAGATTGCTACCAGGCTCTTTATTCTATTCTTGCATTGTTGACTTGTACTTCAACTTTATATCTATACGATGGAAGTTCTTATTCTACATCTGTTCACTCTCTTAGCATGCATGAGTAGTTGAATTAGTCGAATGGGTTGAGAAGAACTAAGCTAACATGACCTAGGATCTTCATTGCTTGCGATTATCTTGTATTTATGTGTGCTTCATTCGTCCATTAGAGGTACTCGGAAGGGTAGTCTAAGGACATGATCTAGGCTTGGGAAGGTCAAGTTAGAATCTAGGCTTGGGAGAGTCAATTTATAACTGAATAAACAAGAGATAGAAACTTAGAGATAAGCTCTGTTTGCCAACTTGCGTCGCATGCATTCTAGAGATGGGAATGATGATATGTGGTCACCTTGTTTGTGTGTATCATCGCATAAAGAATTAGAGGTATATGTGTAGACCCTATAGACACCTTTGCACGTACATCGCATGCGTTCTAGCCTTAGAAGCCGTGGTATTCGCACCGAGAGGTGGTTTACTATTGTATGCATGTTGCATGATCGCAAATCATGAACGCATTCTAGGAAGTGTTAGCCGAACTCTTTCTCAACCCATTCACCGCATACTCATCGTATCTTCCGTTTACCAACTCTTTTCAAACTTCGCCGCATTTGTTTATTTTTCATTAACGCAAAAAACAATCCAAACAATTTATTTATTTATCCGGTTACCGCAAAGTTTTCATAAAAATTACCAACACAACCTGTTTTCACAAGTCCTTGAGTTCGATCCTGGACTTACAAACTCAGTGGAATTTACACTTGGATTTCGCTGAGGAAACTTGAGTACATAATGAAATTTAACCATAGCATATCATCCATAATTCACTTTATAAAATCAAGCATCAGGGCCCCAGGCCATGAATTCGAAGCTGGGGTTTTGTCGCGAGGTTGGACGAGCGGCTCTAGAGTTAGATGCATATTGATAAGATATACAAGTACGTCAAATTTCATGTCAATCGGATTTCAGACGAGCGCTTTACATTGTTGAGTGATAGTTTTCCACATTTGATATGCATGGGTGGCAAAGAGGAAAATGTTCAGAATGTATTATTGGGGGAGGCATGGTGTCAACTCTCCGCCACCCCTGGGCCCTATGGCCTAAATGAGCTATCCCATGGCACATGCATGTGTTGCATGGGTGAGCATCTTCCATTGAGAATGGGATCTCATGGACAGTAGGCAGGGGTGTTCTGTTATTACCCTTCCCATGGGCTAGAGGTTTGATGTAGAACCCGGTATGTCGTTTTGATTTGACAGGGGCTTGAAGGGGTTTAAGTCTTGATTATGTCTAGATGGATGGATGTCTGAGAAGTTCTGAGTTGGATTGTCACCCATGGGTTGGTTGATGATGGTTTTCAATAAGCATGCCTGATCAGAAAAGAGAAAGTTGATGACATCCCGACACTCGGGATGGCATCCTAAAGCATCAGTGGGACTCGATAGTTCTCGATTAGCCTGATACTTGCTCGAGTTTTGAAGTGATGTAAGAATATGGGGGGTGTGTTGTTGGGAACCAAGATGACTTAGAGGGATGCGACGTTGCATTATGATGAACTTAGCCTCATATATGGGCAAGGTCCAGCCTCAGGAGTTGGCCTAGAGTAAAGGCAAGTCGACTAGAGTCGCACATGAAGAAAAATACACAAACGGGCGACATGTATGGCTGATGATGGTTCTTGATAAGCATGCCCAATTAGGAGAGAGAAAGCTAATGACATCTCGACATTCGGTATAGCATCCTAAAGCATCAGTGGGACTCAATAGTTGTCGGTTGGTCTGATACTTACTCGAGTTGTCTCGGTAAGAATTGTAATGGCCCGATAAAGCCTGGTAGGCGACCACTAGGCCGGTAGAAGCTTGGTAGGCGCGAAAGTAGGCCAGTAGAGCCCGATAGGCATTGTTCTGACCCTGAAAACCTAATTTTTGTTTATCACTTAGGACATGGTTCGTGATCTTTTGGGCAAATAAAAGTCAAGTTGTTTAAGCTCGTATTGACTCTAAAACTTAAGGTAAGCGTAATTCTATTGGTTTACCTTCGAACCAGTCGTCCCTACCACTTGGACTACTTATTCAAGATTACTTGAACTGTTTACTTAAGAATACATGGATTGGTTACTTAAGATTACATGGACTGATTTTTTAGACTGCTAAGACAGATTTGACTGATTATTCTAGACTGTTGGGACTGATAATTAATCACCGATTAAACTGCATGACTTAATGACATTAATCGACTGGATTTAATTGTTTTGTCTATGATGATTGTACCATTTACTGAGGATATATATAAAATTTTACCCCAAAGTTAAACGACTGTAAAATATAACATAGGAGTTATATGAAAACTGATGCATACTATGTTATAGGGCTCCTGTTAGTTTTTCTTATCTGGGTAAGTGTACACACTACGACTTATTCATAATCCTTCGAGTTCATGTCTATGACTAATTTGTGGACCTTCAGGTTATACACTATGACTGATTCATGCTCCTTCAGGTTTACGTCTAGGACTGATTCATGTTCCTTCGGGTACATGTCTATGACTGATTTATGGACCTTCAGGTTACACAATACGACTGATTGTTGTTCATTCGAGTTCATATCTATGACGGATTGGTGGACCTTCAGTTATACATTATGATTGATGCGTGTTCCTTTGGGATCACTACAACTGATATGATGGCCATACACCAATGCCTAGATCAACTAGCTAATAGGTAACTTAGAGGACCCAGTAGCGGGTTACTTACTAGGTATTATTATACTCATAATTTCTTCCTTTAAGTTTTTCAGGGAATGACAGGAACAGGTTGGTGAGTGATAGACGGGACCCATGATAGAGTCATATGGGGACAAAAGAAATTTCAGTCTATTTTTTTTTCATTTGAATGTTTTGAAACTAGAATTTACTGTGAAACAGCAGAGTTTAATGTTTTGAATGTTTTCCTTACGAATATTATTTTTAGGGGACCCCAAATAAAAGTTTTATTTATTTATTATTTATTTGTTTTCTAGTTTATTTTTGGAAAAACTATCCTTATTATTTTAATGAATTTTTGGTCAAAATATCTAGGTTTTAAATGTGTATTTAGTTGTAATGGCCCTTTTCAAAATACTCGAAAAGTTGGATCACTATAATGAATCATTTGAATGTACATAAGTTCTTTCCATCTAACTAGCATATAATAAAGAAACTAAAATCACAAAATGGTCATAATATATTACTCTTTTGCATAACACCCTCATGTAACAGATGTGGACACTTTTTCGTATAATAACCAGGTTGTCAACAATTATAACATACATTGGTGCCCTTCAAACACATACCCTAGTGATGCTTGTGACAAGATGAACACTAAGGTCGTAAATCTACACTTGCTACTGATTCTCTGGGTTGTGTCTTACATGGCTTTCCAAATAAAATTACAGTATAGATAGAGTCTCCTGACCCTTTGTTTCCTCTTCCTACTTTCATTCTTGAATGACGCATTAACTTAAAATTTCTTTTGCTCATGACTCTAGGTGTAAGTCTTCTATTTAATTGTTCATGTGGTATTCGAGAAATTATCCATATGATTATCCCTTTTTGTTGTTCCTTTATCTCTTCTTACTAACAAACTTTCCTCCACTCTTTAAGCTGCCTCTACCAGTTTTAAGAAAATTGTCCACTCTTCACTTACTATAATAGAGGTTCGAATTTCGTCCTATAGTCCATTCTCGAACCTCTTTCTATGAAATGAAGAACATTCAACTGCATGGCTAAAGATGGCAAAAATGTGTTGGAAAATGAGTAAATGAAGTCTTAAGTGTTCACATACATCACTACAAGAATATAGTATTTTTTCGACTCATAACATCGGCTAGATATAGCTTAAACTACATTGAGAGATAACTCTCAACGAATAATATCTCATCAAAGAATAGC
>NC_143479.1:36241700-36272006 GCF_027475165.1 Benincasa hispida
ATATTAGGATGTGTGATCCAGTAATCTTCATGCGGTACAAGTTGAAATTGACGATAGTAACATTCAGCATACGTTGACAATTTATAGTGGTCCTCAATAAAGTCTTCGTAGTCCACTTTAAAATGTAAGCAAACTACCATAAAATGCAAGCATGGAATGCCGAACGCTTGTCACTTGTTACATGAACAGTACTGCTCGGACATGTTTAGCCTCAATATTTGAACATTTCCTCCTTTGGCATTGAGACTATGACGTTGGGTCTTCACATGAAACACACCTTCATATCGATCGTATGATTGTACTTCATGTTTACTAGATCTTGTAGCCCATTTATTTTTTTTTTTTTTGTGTGTGCTTATCTGAATTTTTACTCCACTTAGTATTATAAAATATGCTTTAAACAAATTGTTAATAACATATATATAAAATAATATTATCGGGTGTATTTATCTTGACACTCAAATACATCCTTTATTTCTTCTCTTCTTTTTTCGAAATAATTCACGCACTTGAAGAATGTTATTTGAGCAAGAGAATTTATAGGCAACATTCAAGCTCCTTTGAGGACGCCATTTATGCACTCTGATAGATTTGTCGTCATCCACCCATATCTGAACCCTCCATCATGTGCTTGAGTCCATTGCTCTATACCAATGTTGTAAAAAAAAACTCAGACAGCTCTGATTTATTCTTTTTATATCTTCAATTTCTTTATTGAACTTCCGAATTTGAAACAAACACCTAACACGATAAAATAATTTTTCAATGTATTAAATTTGTACTTTTTATTGAAGTTGTTGACGATATGTCGTAAGCAGAAACAATGGTAACATTTCGGGTAAGCAGAAACAATGGTAACATTTTGGTCTCGTCCAACCATTTCCTGGATTGTTCACTGTTGTGATTATACCAGCATGTCGATATGAAATTAAACACATCTCTTCGTGTGTTACAATATCTCTCAAGTGTTTTAGGAACCATCCCCATGAGTCTACGGACTCTTCATTTGCAACGGCAAATGTAAGTGGAAGAAGATGCCCGTTTGAGTCAACTGATGTAGCAATCAACAATTTTTCTCGATATTTGCCATACATGTGTGTACCATCTATCTGAATTATTGGCAGACATTTATTAAAAGCTTCTATACAAGGACCAAATGCCCAAAATACAGAAGTTGGGATAACATGACCTTCAGTAAGCGTTTCTTTCACTCTCCACTCTACACGTGTTCTGGGATTGGTCTACTTAACCATATACAACCACCTAGGTAACAATTTGTAAGATTCATCCCAATCATCGAGCACTTTAGCCAACATTTTTCTTTTGCCCTCCCATACCCTGTGGTAAGAAATATGATATCCAAATTTTGATTTGATGTCGGACTGCAGTTGTGCCACGCTGATAGATGGCTTTTCTCTTATGGCATCACAGAACTCTAGTGCAATCATTGATGAATCCAATTGCACATGACTTTGACTCAGTTCTAAATAAAAACATGTATGATGCTCATCATACTTAGTGATCTCGATAAAGCCATGCGATTTTTTCTTTATTGCACGAAGTCTCCACTTGCAACCTTCCTCCCACTTCTTACACCGAATTGTCCAAATCGTCGGTGTCGATTCTACAACCTCATATGGTGCGTGACATTTAATTGCAAAACATTTGACCCTGTAGGTAGTATTTCTTTATCTTGACAAATCATCCCTTTATACAACTGAGTATTGTCAACGTCCACAGGGGCTACAATTGGGTCATATTCTTGAATGTTATCTAGTATATTTATATCCAAATCGTTGAATGTATCTGAAGGTAACTCATGTTCACGATCATCGAAATCCAACTCTTCAAATTCATCGTTTGATTCAGTTTTGAAATCTCTATACTGGTTGTTAGTCGTCATATCTTCATTATCACATGGCGATGCACTGACTTCGGATTAGGATCAATACATTCATTTGGATCTTCAAACTGACTAAATGGTGCATTTAAGTTTATATCCAATCCTATCCTATTTACATTTACATACAAATGCACTAAATTCGACAGTGGCATCATGATTGAGAACATCAAGTTCATAGCTTGTGCACTCGGAATAGGGAATGACATAAAACTTATTGATCATGATGGTTCTCAACCATTTCAATGAATTGTTTAAATATAATTCTACTGTTCACATTTATGTTAAAACCCTACTTGGTGGTTGGTCATAGTCAACTCCATCAATACCATCAATCGTATTACCATTTGTAAACAACATAAATCCCAAATATTTGTCTGCCATTTTCTAGAAAAAAAAAAACAAACAATACATTACTAATTGTTCTACTAATTATCAAACTTAAACAAAAACAAACCACAATAAAAATCACAATAAGAAATATAAGAAATAGATTTAAAAAATCACAATAAGATAAACTTTTTAAAACTATTTTTAAACATAACAATAAATTAAACTTTTTATAACTATTTTTAAACATAACATCAAATTAAACTTTTCTAAGAAATTTATACAAAAAATCACAATAATTTTGTATTAAGCTAAAAATATTAAAGTTTTTAAACTATAAACATCAACTTTTTTAACATTACAATGAGGTAAACTTTTTAAAACTATTTTTTCAAATTTAATACCAAAAAAATAAAAAATATTATAAGAACTATATTAAAAAAATCACAATAATTTTGTAGTAAACTAAAAATATTAAGCTTTTTAAATTATAAACATCAACTTTTTAAGGTTTATGAACATCAACTTTTTAAACATAACAATAAAGTAAACCTTTTATAACTACTTTTAAACATAACAACAAATTAAACTTTTCAAATATTATAAGAAATTTATACAAAAAATCACAATAATTTTGTATTAAACTAAAAATATTAAAGTTTTTAAACTATAAACATCAACTTTTAAAACATAATAATGAGGTAAACTTTTTTAAACTATTTTTTCAAATTTAATACAAAAAAAATTAAAAAAAGTCTATTAAAAAAATCACAATAATTTTGTATAAAACTAAAAATATTAAACTTTTTAAATTATAAACATCAACTTTTTAAGGTTTATGAACATCAACTTTTTAAACATAAAAATAAATTAAACTTTTTCAAACTATTTTAAACTATATTTTCAAAGTTAATACTAAAAAAATCAAATATCATAAGAAATATATTTCAAAAAATCATAATAATTTTGTATTAAACTAAAAATATTAAAGCATAAACATCAACTTTTTAAACATAAAAATAAACTATACTTAAGTACAAACAAAATATAAATAAGATTAACATGTTGGTATAAAATAATATAAATAAGATTAACACTAATAACAGCTACTAAGATTAACACTAATAGAGAAAGAACTACTAACATCAATATGTAAATATTATTGAATTCAACAACTACTAAAAAATTAACATGATAGATCTACTAAATATTAAAAAAATAGCAATAAACAAATAGTAAATTTACAAATTTAATAGTGGTTTTACTTTTTTCCCCAAAGTGACAATGGTCTCTCTTTTCTCTGTTATCCGGCAACAAAAACTATGAAAAAATAAAATACTATGAGAATATGGATCTACAACAAAAACTATGAAAAAACACAAAATATTATGAGAATATAGGATTTTTTGTTAGCATTACTTTTTTTGTTCTTTGTTTCCCAAACAGCAACAAAAACTATAAAAAAAAATATATAATAGTATGAGAATAGGAACAAAATTTATAGTTATTTAAAAAAAAATGAAATTTTATATAGTAAAGGTACAAACCTCACAATTTAATGGACAAATGTGGGAGAAGAAGAAGATTTGCCAATGAAGAAATGAAGAAGGCAGAAGCAAATTTGTAAGAGTTTTAATTAGGTTCGAAAAAGAAGGCGAAATGATTTGAAGAAATGAAGAAACGAAGAAACGAAGAAATGAAGAAGGCAGAAGCTGTGAGAAATGAGAGAAGAGGAGGAGGGGGATAAATGGTTGAAGGTCGAGTTTTGAAAACTCCACCCATGGGAGTACAGCAAGGGCGTTGGGAAAATTAAATTGATGGGACGAGATGCTGACATGATTGAACTAACCCTCGACCTCTTCTTTTAAAAATCGTCCTAGTATAATTTTGGGTTCATAATTAAAACCCTTTATTTTGATTATCGAAATAAATCAGTTTGTTGTTTATATATAAAATATATTAAATTAGTTAAAATTTTTGGTACAAAAGATGTGTTATTTAACATGAATCGTATAATAAGACTATGTTGAACTTGGATTAAGAACTTGGATTAAGTTCAAAATAAGTGGGGTACTATGTTTGTATCCGTATTATGTCATGCCGTGAATTGTTGTTACCTTCAAAACAAGTGCCCTCGGAAATTCGAATTTGAACCTTTTGATCAAGGTCGTGTGATTATGCTTAACTAGTTAAATGTCTTTATTCTATTATTCTTAAGTGAAGCTATGACCAAGTTAACAAAGGTAGTAAAAGGATGGCCATTTAAATATATATATATATATATATATTATATTAGTAGGCCCAACTCAACCTCTTCGGATCAAAGTGAATCTAGCTCAATTGACATATTGATGTATTAGTGCTTAAGATATCTGATTTGAGTGCTTTCTACTAGAAAAGAAAAAAAAAATGGTCAACATATTAAAAATAAAATCAAAAATCAAAAGGACTTACTAGATAAATGAAAAAAATTTAAAGTTTCGTTTGTAAAAGTAGCAAATAATTATCAAAATTATTAAAACAACAACTGGAATAAATAATTAAAAATAATAAGTAAAATTATCAAAAATACCCTCAATTAATCCCATATCAATAACATTTAAAAATAGAAAGTTCGATGGATTCAAAATCATTTCAAAAGTAACAAATACACTCTAATCAAATAAATTTCACGTTGAACAATGCATTGACAAATGTCTTATCACACTTACAATTAATTATCATCAAACTAAACAAGGAACGAAAAGAAAATAATCAAAAGATAAAACTAATCTTTCAAATAAAAAATAGGGTTTTACAAACTTCACTTAGGTAGAGAAAATGACAATATATAAACTCCAGCCGTGTGTTTGCTGTAGCCATAGTCTCCCATTCGACGTACTTGCGTTTGAATGTAGCCTTGCGTTCGGGTTTAGTATTCACATAGTCGTTCACGTTACCTTAGGTTCGTTCGATAGTAGCTGTTCATGTTAGCTTCAGTTCATCCAACGTAGGCATATAGTTCACGTTGCCTTGCGTTCTCCGATGTAGCTGTTCATCCATCTAACGGTTCTATCAATGGTCAACCCGATCTTACGAGCCTCACCTATATCTAAACACTTCCATAAAATCATCACTCTCACATTCTTTCCCAGAGGTAAGGAAGCCTAAACCCTTATACAATCTCCCTTTCTCTTCATGCATTGTAATCCATCCTATATAATGTTTCACACATTCAAGGTAAGAAGTAAGTTGAGCATAAATCTTTGAATATAATATAAAAAAGTTAGCAAATAATCCAATATTTACCTAATTCTTTTCTTAAATAAAATAATGTGTTTTAAAATAATATTTTATTTGTAATCTTTAGGCAAACTGAATAAATCTTTGTTCTATACATATTTCCCCCTAATTTTTAGGATTCAAAGACAGAAACACAATTTTACTTATTCATTCACATCATTTAAATAATAAGTTTAAAAATAATCAACCATTTAAATGCATTCGAATAAAGATAAAAGTTATGAAAAAAGAGTAAAAAACAAGCAAACAAAGAACCAATAGTCATAAACAATAAGGACGAGATATGTTTCTATTCTCTAATTGGAATAATTCTGAAAACTAATAATTGACGAGATATGTTTCTATTCTCTAATTGGAATAATTCTGAAAACTAATAAACTGAAATCGTATGTACAACAGGGCACAAAGGATACAATGGTTGGAGGAGCAATTGTCAAACGTGGAAGTCCAAAAAGTAACAAAAAAGAAATTGGTAGGCCTCTACAATAGATATGAATGTTACAACGAAAAAGCAAGAACACAGACCAAGGTAATCGATCTGTTTCAATAGTCAATGTTAACAATATGAGTTCATAATAATATAAATGAATGTGCAGAATGTGAGAAAGAAAATGAACAAAAAAGGAAGGATATAAAGGACATATTGGAAGAAGAGGAGTAAGAAGAACAAAAGGAGACTAAGGTATGACATGTACATTTTATCAATAAATTATTGAAATTATAGTGTATTTGTTAGAGTAACTGGATCATATGATGCATCAAATACTCAACAGGAAGAACAGGATAGTAATGAGGATGAAGAAGATGAATCCAAACTTGAAGAGAGTTTTGAAAACATGGAAGAGGAAACGAAAGCAAATGAAGAAGCTAATTTAGAAAATCATGGAGACACGATAGAGATAGAAAAATATTTTCCACCAAAGAGTCGGACAAAAAGAAACAAAAAGAGAAAGGGAAAAAGGTAATCCTCCATAACCGAAAAACACTAATAGAGTTTTTTGCACTATACCAAATTATTACTGTAATTGACAAATTCTAGGTTAAATGTATCAAAGAAAAAGGAAATGGCAAACAAACCACTAGGAAAAATGGAATTTCACCATTACGAGAAGACAAAAAGTAGGAACGTTCATTAAAATACACTGTATTTGTACTTACTACCTTACCTTAGAGATACCATACTTATAGATTAATATACATGTATTAGGATGCTTTGTATCTGATGAGTGCTGAAAGGAGAAACGAACCACTCAAAATAAACTTGCAAACAAAGTGTACAGTAATTAAAAAAACCAAAAGAAACTTAGATGAAGAATTGGAGAGAAGTTTAGAAACACTATTTTTGGATATTTCCTTGATATTTCAATTACAAATCAGTCATCACAACTTTTTATTACATTTAATCCAAAGAATGTGTAAACCTAAGTCTTACACTCAATTGAATCTCTTGATAGGTGTTCAGGTATTGAAGTTTGGTTTAAGGGAATTTGCTTTGATAATTGGTTTAAATTGTAGAGAACTTTCGATCATTGATCAAAGTATGATAAAATGAGGTGAAAATATAAAGAAATCTTCAATATTAACAAAGAAAGCTTTGATAATTCCAAAACAAAAGAATATGAATTTGGAATTGGGGCATATATTAATGATGAATGATGATGAGTTGTTTGACAACTATCCATGGGGAAGGACTGCTTTTGATCTGCTAGTTGAATTCATGAATAAAGCAGTAAACAACAAAGTCCAAACAAGAATATCAATGAGAGAGTTTATACGTTGGGTTTTATGTCCTAAAACTCGTGGTTTGTAAACAATAAACTTATTTTGTAAATCAATAAAGTTGTTATTGAATATATGAATTGCTTATTCCGTTTTTAGAAATAAATCCAATAAACTAAAAGATTCATGACTATTACATGAGTACTTGAACTTTATGTGGAGACATAAGAGTGGATCAGGTTCGAGTAAATAGTCAAAAAGATCTATAGTATACGAATAGCGTTGGGTGCCTTATTCTGGTAACACTATTGGAAACGACCTACTCTGTAATTGTTACAAGGAGTTGTAAAGCGCTACAAACAAAGTGATCCTAATTCATTCATGTATTGACATGAGGAGTGGAGGCGTTCTATGCAATGAATTTGCATAAGATCGAGCCAAGAATTAAGTCACTCTTACTTTATGAAGCTGTTTACTATTTAAAACTGACTATTTCAAAGCGATGATCTAGGTAACTTGACCTTAATCCTGAAGCTAACTATGAACTCCTTTTTACTCAATATTATACTTAGATTTTCATGGGTGAGGGTTGGTTCAACAGCGCCAGCTCAATAAGTCTCTCATTTCAGGGGTAAGACCGGGTAGTTTGCTGAGGACATAGAGTGCAAGATAGAATTCACCTCTACCTGCTTTTAGGGATGGTAGAGAGGTTGTTCTCTTAAGTGCTGACTTCGGGTCTTGAATAAGGGGCCCCACCCTCTCATTGGCTCGAGAGGGACTCAGTTTAGTGATTGGATCAAAATTCAATTGTTCATTAGATGATCAATGGGACTTAAGAAGTAAGATGTAATCTCGGGGGTAAAACAACTTTTGACCCAACCGTTATTACGAACAACCTATGAATGGATAACTTTCTAATCATGGTTATATCGAGTGGTCATAATATATCTACAGCGAGGGGAGTGCAACTACTGGGCTTTAGTGGAGTGGCCCAGTACTTAACGAATAATGGTTAATTAGGTTAAAAAGTTTAGCCAATTAATCATGGATCGTTGGAGCCCATGATCTGTATGTTCGTGAGGTCTCCCTACTAGCTCATATCAGACTAAATCTTCGAACAGTGTGACGACCGAATTTGAAGTGTTCAAATTCGATTTTTGGAGCAAAGTGGTAAATATATACGATATATTTTACCTAATGCTTAATTGTGAATTAAACATAAAGAGAGAGAAAATAGGAGATATTTAAATAAGATTTAAATATCAAGATTATGATTAAGAATTCATATAAAATGGGATTAGTGTTGGATTTACTATTAAATTAAATTAATTAAATTGTTTAATTATTTATTTAATATTAATTTAATTTTAAAATTGATTATTAGAATTAATTTTGAAATTAAATGGAATTGGTCAAAATTGCGTTAAAAGTCAAATTGTTGACTAGGTAAAAAATACAATGGAAATCAAATTGTTGATTTTTTTTTTATATTTGAAAGTTAAAAAGTCAAATTTGTTGACTTTGCACTTTGAGAGTCAAACTTTAACCAAGTTAGTGGAAAGATCCAACATTTGTGAGTGGGAAATTCCAACTATTGAATTGCTAAGTGTTGTCTTCATTTGAAGATACTTGCCCCACTAAATCCCACTTTGAGTTAGTGGATTTTTTCGTGTCAAATTCTCATCAAACTCAAAGTTGCATATTTTGCATGTAATGGTCTTTAAAAAGGAGTGTTTATTGAATTTTAAAAACTTCTTGGCCATAGTAGAATTGGATGAGATTATGTGATAATCTCTTAACAATTTTCTCTCTAAGTCTTAACATTTTTCCTCTCCAAATTAGTCACTCACCAAATCCCACCATCTCACCAAATCCCACCATCTCGTTCTAAGCTATCGGGCTCTACTGGCCTACTTTCGCGCCTACCAAGCTTCTACCGGCCTAGTGGTCGCCTACCAGGCTTTATCGGGCCATTACAATTCTTACCGAGACAACTCGAGCAAGTATTAGACCAACCGACAACTATTGAGTCCCACTGATGCTTTAGGATGCTATACCGAATGTCGAGATGTCATTAGCTTTCTCTCTCCTAACTGGGCATGCTTATCAAGAACCATCATCAGCCATACATGTCGCCCGTTTGTGTATTTTTCTTCATGTGCGACTCTAGTCGACTTGCCTTTACTCTAGGCCAACTCCTGAGGCTGAACCTTGCCCATATATGAGGCTAAGTTCATCATAATGCAACGTCGCATCTCTCTACGTCATCTTGGTTCCCAACAACACGCCCCCCATATTCTTACATCACTTCAAAACTCGAGCAAGTATCAGGCTAATCGAGAACTATCGAGTCCCACTGATGCTTTAGGATGCCATCCCGAGTGTCGGGATGTCATCAACTTTCTCTTTTCTGATCAGGCATGCTTATTGAAAACCATCATCAACCAACCCATGGGTGACAATCCAACTCAGAACATCTCAGACATCCATCCATCTAGACATAATCGAGACTTAAACCCCTTCAAGCCCCTGTCAAATCAAAACGACATACCGAGTTCTACATCAAACCTCTAGCCCATGGGAAGGGTAATAACAGAACACCCATGCCTACTGTCCATGAGATCCCATTCTCAATGGAAGATGCTCACCCCTGCCATAACACATGCATGTGCCATGGGATAGCTCATTTAGGCCATAGGGCCCAGGGGTGGCGGAGAGTTGACACCATGCCTCCCCCTATAATACATTCTGAACATTTTCCTCTTTGCCACCCATGCATATCAAATGTGGCAAACTATCACTCAACAATGTAAAGCGCTCGTCTGAAATCCGATTGACATGAAATTTGACGTACTTGTATATCTTATCAATATGCATCTAACTCTAGAGTCGCTCGTCCAACCTCGCGACAAAACCCCAGCATCGAATTCATGGCCTGGGGCCCTGATGCTTGATTTTATAAAGTGAATTATGGATGATATGCGATGGTTAAATTTCATTATGTACTCAAGTTTCCTCAGCGGAATCCAAGTGTAAATTCCACTGAGTTTCCTGGTAAGTCCAGGATCGAACTCAGGGACTTGTGAAAACAGGTTACGTTGATAATTTTTATGAAAACTTTGTGGTAACCGGATAAATAAATAAATTGTTAGGATTGTTGTTTGCATTAGTGAAAAATAAAAAAATGTGGCGGAGTTTGAAAAAAGTTGGTAAATGGAAGATACGATGAGTATGCGGTGAACGGGTTGAGAAAGAGTTCGGCTAACACTTCCTAGAATGCATCATGCTTTGCGATCATGCAACATGCATACAATAGTAAACCACCTCTCGGTGCGAATGCCATGACTTCTAAGGCTAGAACGCATGCGATATACGTGCAAAGGTGTCTATAGGGTCTACACATAAACCTCTAATTCTTGTCTATGCGATGATACACACAAACAAGGTGAACACATATCATCATTCCCATCTCTAGGATGCATGCGACGCAAGTTGGCAAACAGAGCTTATCTCTAAGTTCCTATCTCTTGTTTATTCAGTTATAAATTGACTCTCCCGAGCCTAGATTCTAACTTGACCTTCCCAAGCCTAGATCATGTCCTTAGACTACCCTTCCGAGTACCTCTAATGGACGAATGAAGCACACATAAATACAAGATAATCGCAAGCAATGAAGATCCTAGGTCATGTTAGCTTAGTTCTTCTCAACTCATTCGACTAATTCAACTACTCATGCATGCTAAGAGAGTGAACAGATGTAGAATAAGAACTTCCATCGTATAGATATAAAGTTGAAGTACAAGTCAATAATGCAAGAATAGAATAAAGAGCCTGGTAGCAATCTCTTGCATTTCAGGTTTTTACACCGTCTTCTCTATTCGTGTTCAAAAGATAGTCTCGCTCTCGCGAGAGTCGGACCGCTATCTGCTTCTTCGCCTCAAGGTTCTCTCCCAAGCTTCCTTGAGCGATCTTCCGGCGTATCAGCTCTTCCCTTGCTCCGCGTTAAAGATAAAAGAAAACTGTGGACAAGGCTAAATTCTATAGAAATTTTTCTAAGTAACCGAACTCCTATTTTGAAGGATGCCTTCTATATTTATAGGGCCTTGGGGTGAAGGCGGCTTCTTTCTTGTGATTGCACATATGGGATGGCTTTAATTCCCTGACTGATGCATCGAATATTTGTAACCGAAAAGTTGAACGTACTTGTTCGTTAGCGGATGTCAACCTAATTTGGATTCGACTGTCATCAGCTTTCTGTCCCATCGTGAATAATTATACCTTTCACCCAAATGCGCTTACCAAGTTGCACTGACCGAGTTGTGGCAATCCATCTTGAGCAAATGTTTACGAGCACAATCATCACAAAGCCTTGTGGTGAAGTAGTGCTCGACTGATGATTTCTTATGATTGCAATTTCTGCCTTGCATTCATGCATAATCTGCATAAAAAGAAAAAAATCAATTGTTCCTGTGGGTTGAACGCATGCGATCCCAATATTATGAATGTGATGCTTTTTGGATGTAATTTAACATGTTTTATCAATGCAAGCCAACATTGTTTAAGAACTTAACACTATGATAACGTGTATTTCTACCCATTATCACACCCCCAAATTGAAACAATGTTTGTCCTCAAGCATAAGCTAAAGATTTCTTTTAGCAAATCGATTGCAATGTTCTTTTCCTAGATTTCTCAAGGATACTTCGTTCAAATTCTATATACCAAAATTTCCTTAAGTCTTATTCAAGTCTCTTCTCAAAATATTTCTAAGATCTTGGGATTGCAAGCTTAACCTTCAAAAGGGCTTTACTAATTTTCGAAACATCGCATGATTATTTCAAAAAGAAAATTTCCCACCGGGGTGTCAAATGATTTTATCCTTGCATATTTCTTGACATTGTTATTTTTTTCTGACCTTGCGCTGATCCATGTGCCTTGCCTTCATTTTGGCTTGCCCCTACGTATGTCATGCGGACATCCAACTATGAACAATGCGCTCTTCCTCAACTAAACTCATCCTACTTGGCAGCGAAGTTGCGGTCCTTTATTTATGCATTGATCCTAGTGACTTACTTTTGTTTTGGCTTGCCCCCACGTGTGTCATGCGAACATCTAACTATGGGTAAGTGCCTTTCACAACTTAACTCTTATCAACATGGGTTTCCCATTGCGTTGACAGTGGAGTTGTTATTCTCAAATTTTTTCCCTTCTTTTTTTCTTTTTTTCTTTTTTTCTTTTTTTTTTCCAAAATAACAAGGTCGTAAATAAATACTTCACCCTCAAATTTAAAATGCGGCAATGTCCTCATTGCCAAAAGATTGAAATAAATCATGCAATGTTCGTAGAAAGCTTCATAAATAGAGTTTGAAAGAAAGCTAGCAAACCCCTAACTTTTAGAAATATTTTATGAGGTGACTATATTAATATTAAGTTGACTCTAGTATATATGAAAGACATAGAAGCATATTTTTCATCATTGAAATCATAATTGGCAAAGAGACAGAATGCGGTAACTTACTAAATTTATCTCTATCAAATGATTGCAATAATCAAAGAGGATGCGGTGATAAAACTTGTAAAACTAACATGCGATGTGATAACACAAAATTTGAAATAAACATAAGGAAGAATACACCCCCAAATTTGTGTTGTCGCCCACATTGTGTATCGACGCATCCATCTTTGCGGCGATCTATCTTCTTTGGATTGCAGTGACGGAGTAAGATAAGTGGCTTCTTGGCGTAACATTTCGGAAATCCAGCGGCTCGATCTCTGCAAGAAAAACAGAGAGATGGTCAAATAATTTTTAAACAAAACAACTCTTTTTTTTTTTTATGTAGATAAGTAAGAATGATGCTGGTAACAAAAATGTAATTGCGATAATAAATAACGAGATGATAAAAGTTGATGAAGTATTTGTTGTTAGAAAAGGATATTCAAAAGGATTAAGTCCCTAATGAGGTTGAATTCTATAATAACTCAGGGACCGCTTATTCTAGGCTGGGTTGTTCATGTCCATGGTGGCTTTTCTATCTTTTCTTTGTCTTCTAGGATCTTGACTGCCTTAATCCTGAGCTTTTCCCCATTAAAGTTCATCATAATTTCCCCCTTGTGCACATCAATAGGAAGCACGACCGATCAAAAGGAATGGTCGTCCCAATATGATAGGCACATCTTCGTTCGCTTTATAATCCGAAATGAGCAAGTCTGCCGACAGGATGAATTTATCGATTGAAATTGCAGCATTTTTCAACTCTCCTTCAGGGTGTATTCGAGATCTATTCGCAAGTAGGAGAGTTTTCTTTATGGGTATGATAACTTGTAGAAATACAAGTTATTTATACTGCTTTATTTAGATATTGCAGCCAAAAGAAAGGAAAGTTACGTCAATTGTATGGAAATTGGCTAAGAAATACAATAATTATAAATTGTTGTCAATACACCCACTAACACCATTACGATGGAAAAATAAATGTTTTAGCCTCTGTTTTGTAGGAAATCAGACACCGCATGCGTTAATGGCTCAAACATAGAAGAAAAATGCATCTACGTCGCATTACGCCCATCATTCAGGAATGAATAGACGATCAACGCAATGACAGCGCAATGCGAAAATCAATCAAGAGCTTTGCGATCAACGCAACCTCAACCGCATGTGGTAATAAAAAACAACACCGCATGCGGGCACACGATCAAAAGATGCAAATGAGCAATGTAGACGGGGAGGATTGAGACACGTGTACAACTCACCATTGTGCATATTCGACGGACTGATTGCATAACAGAAGGAATATTTATTCCACCATTTTCGGACTTTTCATAACAATAAAGTGGGGACCATAAGTCAAAGAATCAAAGCATTCATCTATAAATACCCTCAAAGAATTCACTAAAAAGAGATACTTGATACGGTGTAATTGTTACGAGGCTACTGAGAGAGAGCTGATCTGAGTGCTGATCGGAGGAAATCCGGGAAGAGAAAAGACAAGGCCGAGAGATGAGTCTCAGTGCGATTCTACCAAATCCCCACCGAGAAGCTCTGTACTTAGATCCCTTTTACCGGTTGAGCAAGTCTGAGAGGGAAGTTCATCTTTCCATTTACTCCATCAACGCCGACAAGCCAATCTCCATCCAGATCGGCGCTAAGACGTTGGCGCTTGTTTGTATTTCTTTCTAACTCTCATTCATAAATTGTATTTCATCTTCTTAATCTCTTCATTCACAACCATCTTTCAGACGCTAAATAGTATTATTGAATGTCTCGATCATTTCCATTTACACTTCTCTGTCTATTTCCGTTCCTCTATAAATCATTTTCCCCATGATGCTTTCTTAATCCCTTTGTGATTAATATAAATTAAACAAGTAACTTAATCTGTGCTAAAGAAATAAAGATGTTTAGCTAAAGCATGCTAGACGGCATCTTCACCCGTGAGAGTAGAAGTGAAGATGCCATTTTTATCTATCGAGAGAAGGTTAGAAGAATGTGTTAACTAGAGCAAAAAGTACTTTTAGAGATTGGAGCAACCTTGTGTTCATTACGTTTGTCCCTGTTTCACCACAGAGATGTGGGAACGCGGACGATCACTGAGATATGTACGCCAAGGGAAAAGCGGAACCATACTTATGCCTTTAACGCAATTAAGGAACTTGCATTGTTTGTACTAATTATTTTTTCTCTTTCTGTTTCACACACAAGAATTGTCACCGCATAACACGATCTTTGTATAATCTTCGCAGTCAGTCTCACCCTCAGTATCTTGTATCATGAAACCTGTATCTTGTATCATCATAGCTTGGGTTTATTTTATCGCAATTTACTTTTGCCACAATTCATCTTATTATCACATCTTTACCGCTTACTTTACTTTAACGCATGTTTAATTACTTGTACATAACCCCTTTATTAATTTGAAAAACCCTTGGTCGCATATATCACAAACAGAACGCAATAATCTCAAACAGTCCCTGTGTTCGACCTCGGATCACACCGAGAAACTTGCGGTGAAATTATACTTGGTTTCAATGCAAGGAAACTTGTGACAACGCACAGAATACTACAAGAACATTCATTAATAACGCATATCTAGAAGTAATACCGCATATAATCACATAAAATCTAGAACCATCAATTTTTGCGTTACAAGTTTATGGTGCCATTGTCGGGGAACTAGTAATGGGAAAATGAGCTTGCTTGATGATAAAGACATAAAAATGTGTTACAAGGCGTGAGTGTGCCGGCATTCATTTGTTTGAAGATTGATAGCGGCATTATGTTTATACTTGCCCCAAGATCGCATAGTGCCTAGCCACTGTAGACCCCTCTGATGGAGAATGGTATCGTAAAGATTCCTAGGTCGCCCATTTTCGGTGGGATAATAACATTTTGCATTGCGGCGACTATTGCGATCTTTTCTTCATCATTTTGCTTCTCTCTCAATCTTTGCAGAGTTGCTGGTGGTTGGACTTCTTCTATCTCAAGATCGAGAGGCTTAAGGGTGGACGCAACTTCAGTGTCTATTTACTCGGGCTTTTTCGAACTATAGGTCAATGGGTCTTCGGTTGTCATTGCATTCAAATTGGTCGTGATAGGCTCCTCCCCTACTTCCACAGTCATGTTGTTGTTTAGCAAGGAGACTACTAAGCATTGTTCCTTCTCGATACCCCTAGAATTGCAAGGGAGCTCAGTTGAGCTCGGCAACACTCCTTGCGGTCTATTTTTCAACTCACCCGTAATTTGTCCCATTTGAATTTCGAGATTTCTAATGGATGTAGCTTGGTTCTGAAGCACCGATTCATTTTTCTCAATGTACTGCTTCAACAAGCTTTCTAAGGATGAAGATTGCGGTGTTTGTAAGCTGCTAGCTTGGCTATGCGCTGGACCGTTGTTTTGTGAGAAAAATCCTGGTGGCCCTCTTTTTTGTGCCACAGGTTGAAAGCTTTGTTGTTGATTTTTCCATGCAAAATTTGGGTGGTTTCACCACCGGGGGTTATATGTATCGGAATAGGGATTATTTCTCATGAAGCATACCGATTGCTGGTTTGTTGGGCATTCTTCCATCGAGTGAGCATCTCCACAAATGACACAACTTGCAGTCTTTGAGCGATTGTGTTGACCTGCTCTTTCTTCACTCCCATGTTATTAATTGTGATGCCTTGAATTAAACTCATCATCGCAGTCATTTGGCTCTGTAGGGATGCAATGGCCTCGTTGTTTGTGTCATTATCTTTAATTCTTAATCTTTGATCGCTTTCGCGCCAATCTTCGTGATTTTTGGAAATGCGATCAAGAATACTCTTTGCCTCCTCTTATGTTTTGTCGAGCAGACCACCAGCTGTTGTCGTATTGGTAGCGGTCTGCGAATAGGGATTCAGTCCTTGGTAAAAAATCTCCATTTGCCGACAGTCTGATAAGCCATTATGTGGATAGCCTCTTACCAGCCGCCTGAACCTCGCCCAGGCATCGCTGAGCGATTCGTCATCTCCCTATTCAAAATTTGTTATTAATTTCCTTCTCCTAGCATTCTCGGTTGGTGGGAAATACTTCTTCATAAACTTTTCCACCACCTGTTCCCAGGAAGTTATCTCCCCCGGTTCGAGAGAATATGCCCATTTTCTTGCTTGATCACACAAGAAGAATGGGAACAAAGTGAGTCGAACTTCCTAAGTTGAGATATTCGGGAACACAAAAGTGTTGCAGACTTCTATGAAGCTCCGGAGGTGGGCGTGCGGGTCTTCACCATGCCTTCCTCCAAACTGCCCAGCAGCCTGAATCATCTACAACATTACTGGCTTCATTTGAAACCTCAATCCATTTAACGCTGGCCTCATGATTCCTGGAGAGAAATCATAGAGGTTGGGCGATGCATAGTCCCAAATGTGTCTATTGCGATCTTTCGCCAGAAGGATGGGGTTGGCCACTATATTGTTCGCATTAGAGGCCCTTTCTACCGGTAACTCTACCATTCTAGGTATTCTCTCTTGTTGTTAGCGGTGTTCTCTTAATCTGCGTCTGAATTCCCTCTCAATCTCTGGGTCGTAATTCGCCAAAGATTGAGAGTCTGCAAAGAAATAAAAAAAAAATTACCGTTAGCACATTATTTTGCCGAAGTCCCCGACAACGGCGCCAAAAACTTGATGCTTGATTTTATGAAGTGAATGATGGATGATATGCGATAGTGAAATTGCATTTTGCACTCAAGTTTCCTCAGCGAAATCCAAGGGTAAATTCCACTGAGTTTCCTGGTAAGTCCAGGATCGAACTCAGGGACTTGTGAAAACAGGTTACGTTGATAATTTTTATGAAAACTTTGTGGTAACCGGATAAATAAATAAATTGTTAGGATTGTTGTTTGCATTAGTGAAAAATAAAAAAATGTGGCGGAGTTTGAAAAAAGTTGGTAAATGGAAGATACGATGAGTATGCGGTGAACGGGTTGAGAAAGAGTTCGGCTAACACTTCCTAGAATGCATCATGCTTTGCGATCATGCAACATGCATACAATAGTAAACCACCTCTCGGTGCGAATGCCATGACTTCTAAGGCTAGAACGCATGCGATATACGTGCAAAGGTGTCTATAGGGTCTACACATAAACCTCTAATTCTTGTCTATGCGATGATACACACAAACAAGGTGAACACATATCATCATTCCCATCTCTAGGATGCATGCGACGCAAGTTGGCAAACAGAGCTTATCTCTAAGTTCCTATCTCTTGTTTATTCAGTTATAAATTGACTCTCCCGAGCCTAGATTCTAACTTGACCTTCCCAAGCCTAGATCATGTCCTTAGACTACCCTTCCGAGTACCTCTAATGGACGAATGAAGCACACATAAATACAAGATAATCGCAAGAATGAAGATCCTAGGTCATGTTAGCTTAGTTCTTCTCAACCATTCGACTAATTTAGCTACTCATGCGTGCTAAGAGAGTGAACAGATGTAGAATAAGAACTTCCATTGTATAAATATAAGATGAAGTACAAGACAACAATGCAAGAATAGAATAAAGAGCCTGGTAGCAATCTCTTGCTTTCCAGGCTTTTACACCGTCTTTTCTACTCGTGTTCAAAAGATAATCTCGCTCTCGTGAGAGTCGGCCCGCTCTCTGCTTCTTCGCCTCAAGGTTCTCTCCCGAGTTGTCCTGAGCGATCTTCCGGCGTATCAGCTCTTCCCTTGCTCCGCCTTAAAGATAAAAGAAAACTATGGACAAGGCTAAATTCTATAGAAATTTTTCTAAGTAACCGAACTTCTATTCTGAAGGATGCCTTCTATATTTATAGGGCCTCGTGGTGAAGGTGGCTTCTTTCTTGTGATTGCACATGCGATGGCTTTAATTCCTGACTGATGCACCGAATATTTGTCACTGAAAAGCTGAATGTACTTGTATCGTTAGCGTTGCAACTTAATTCATCATCTTTCTGTCCCATTATGATTAATTATACCTTTCACCCATATGCGCCCACCAAGTTGCACTGACCGAGTTGCGACAATCCTTCTTGAGCAAATGTTTGCGAGCACAATCATCGCAAAGCCTTGTGGTGATGTTGCGCTCGACTGATGATTTCCTATGATCGCAATTTTTTCCTTGCATTCACGCATAATCTGCATAAAAACACAAAAATCAACTATTCATGTGCGTTGAACGCATGCGACCGCAATATTATGAATGTGATTCTTTTTGGATGCATTTAACATGTTTTATCAACACAAGCCAACAATTTTTAAGAACTTAGCACTATGATTGCTTTTCTTTCTACTTAATGTTCAACATGGCATGCTTGCCCACTTATGTTGGTGTGTTGGATGATGCACCGTCCTCCTCGGTCGTATCATGACACTTCTCTTGGCTCTCTATCTTTGCAAGATGTGTCGACACTCATGTGTCGCCACTGCACTGTCTGCACAAGTGGGGTCACAATCTATTATCTTAAAGTTAGATTGTGACACTGGGCATGCGAGTGTAGAAAAGCTGCTCAACCAATAGTCTCCCTTGTTTTTCGTTCACAATTTAAGAGCAAAAAACATAAATTCCAACTACAGCTATTTCAACTAACCTTCGTAGAATTGAAGGGGAACTTTAAAAGTACCTTGCCTCAAATTTTAGAGCTTTAATAGCCCTTGGATAACTCAAAAATAGCTTCAATCCCTCGTGCTTCCCTCTTTACCGAGTACGCAAACAATCTTCGATTTTTCTTAAATTCCACAACCTTCTAGACATCTAGTGTGAACCTCGAATCCTAATTTCTCTACTTGAGTATATTCCCTATCGAGATCAGTGTGATGAGTAGATTGATGTGGAATCTAGTGTGAATGTAGAGAAAAAAGTGGAAAATTAAAAGAAAAAAGGAAATTTTGAAGTTTGACTTTTGGGGAAATTGGAAAATTTGGCTAAGTATAGAATTTTGTGTGTTGATGCGTTGGAAGGGTGGTGTTGATGTGTTGGAAGGGTTATGGGTGAGGGCATTCGGCTGAAGAAGGAAAATAGAGATGACACGTTGGAAGGCACAAGGGTAGGCAAGACATGCGTTGGAAAGCAGCCATGCGTCGAGCAGCCTCGACCAACGCCTTTACCCAATGCATCGAGCGGCCAGCCAAGCGCCCCAGCTATGCGTCGAGCAACCTCGGTCAGCGCCCTTGTAATGCATCGAGCAGCCTTGGCCAGACGCCCCTGCCATGCGTCGAGTGGCCATGCGTTGAGCACCCTGCCGAGCGGCCACGCCCATGCGCCAAAGCACCCGGCAAGGCATCAAAGCGCCGCGCATAGCCCATGCGGCCGAGCGAGTGAGCGATGGCTAGCATACACCGCACATCCATACGTCGCAGCAGCACGCCCATGCTTCGAGCGGCTAACCTGTGCAGCACGTCTATGCATTTGTGGCCAGCACCATGCGCCCATGTCAAGCAAGCCGTGCAATGCTACCTAGTGAGCCATGCGTCGAGAATGGATGGTCACCCTATGCTTGGTGATGGTTAGCTCCTTGCGATGGCTAAGTTGAATTGTAATGATAGTGAATTGGCTTGCTATGCATTGATGATAGGCTATGCATTAAGTATGGATTATGTGTTGAACATCCAAGAGTTGGACGCATATAAAGGATGAGATCATCAGGAGAACATCATCAAAAAGGATGAGTCATCAGGAGAAACACAAGAACATCATCAAAAGCAAACCTTGCGTTGGAGCCAAATCCATGCGTTAGTCATAGAGGACGCATTGGACAGTGAAGTCTGAAGAGGACGCATCAAATTGGGACGAAGAGTTCTCCCAATTTACTTGTGCGTTTAGAGTGATTTCAAAGCCACCTGAAATCTCTAAGAGTCTAGTTTTCAGGGTAGGGCTTCCGGAGGAAAAGCTCGAAGGGATCGGGCTGTAAACTAAGAAGAAGATAGAAGGGTCAGGCTGTCAGATCAGTTTGAGCCAGTCTTGAAGATTCTGTGATTTCGGCCAAACCACGAGAAGTTCTGAGCTAAACATTTGGGGTAAGCTTCCTGAGATATTTTAGAATATGTTTGTAGAAGGAAGTATCTCAAAATAAGGTCCAGAACTATGAGAAATCTAAGCTGCAAATTGAATCTGGATTCTAGGGGTGAAAAGGGAGCCTGAGGTAGAAAAGGGAGCTACTAGAGTGAAAAGTCCTAAGCAATCAAGGTGAGTGGCTAAAACGTTTTGACTAAAACATTTGCTTAAAATGTTTAATTACAACATGTTATAGAAAGCATGTTCTAAAGAAGATTATTCTCATGCCAGCTAGTTTTACAAAGTAATTTCCAAGCATACCATGAGTTATGTTTTAAATGCATGCATGTGTGAGAAATTGTTGAAAAGAGATGTATATGTGTTAAATATACTCAGCATGCATCAGTACCTTTAAAGCCATGTTTTTATGTGTTATACTTTACATACTTTAAAGAGAGAAAGTCATTTATGACTAGTTTTACTTAAAACGCAATACCGAATGACATTTGAGAAGGTATCCGCCCAACTAGATACTGAAGGACATTTGAGAAGGTACCAAACCAACTAGATACTGAAGGACATTTGAGAAGGTATCTGAACAGAAGTACCTAAGGTATAATGGTACTTAGTATGGCCACGTGCACGTAGGTAGTTAGAGTCGGAGATTGAGCAAAAGGGTTCTCTCTTGACTAGCAGTTGGTGTTGGGATTGTTTTATCCACAGTAAGGGTTATTCTCAACTGAGGAATAGTTTTAGTGTTTTATGATTAAAACAGCTTTATATGTTTTATGCTTGGAAAATGTTTATACTGCAGTACATGTACTGTAGAAGCTTATATTTCAGTTAACTCTTTATTGAGATTTTGCATGAGAATCAATTATCTTTCTTAAGTCACTCACTAGGCGCAAGCTCACCCCATTTTCAAATGTTTTCCTTTCCCCCCCCGTAGGTAGCGGTCAAATCCTCTAAAGATAGCTCTGCATCTGCTCTGCCACTAAAGGATAAAAAGATTTGTAACCCGTCTGTTTAGGTGGTTACTGTTAATATTGTACACATGTTACTGTTGTTCATATAGGGACTAGAGTTTTTGGGTTTTAGGACTTGTAAATCTAGTGTTGTAATGACTCTAAATATGTTATGTTTCTTAATTAATAAATTTTTGGCCTAAAGACATTCCACTGTATATGATTTTTATATTGGTATCAGAGTTATTCCGCAACAGTTAGTAGGCAGTAAGTGTCAGCCACAGGGTTGATAACTGCTGTAGTCACGCCCTTTCCTAGGCTAAGAAGGTGGTCTGGGGCGGAGCGTGACAGTTTGGTATCAGAGCAAAGGTTTACATAAAACTTGGGAGAAGGTTGAGTATAAAGTTTAAGTTGATACAAACTTGGTATCAGACCATAAGTTTCTGGGAAAATTGAGGAATTAGTTTATGAAAACTTGGTTTCAGAACATAAATTTCTGGGAAGGTTAAAGAGATAGCTGATACCAGCTTGGTATTAAAGCAAGGGTATACGTAAATTTAGGAAAGGTTTGAGCTAGCTTAGTATTAAGAACATAAGGTTTTGGGTGAAAAAGAGAGTTCATGCATTAGATTAAAGTCTCATAAGTAAGTCCCTAACATGTGTACTTAATAATTAGGCAAAGATGCTGAGGAGAAGTGGCAGGTTGAGCAGACAGACTGAGGAAAGGAATGTTGACCCTACCAGCGGAGTTCCTGAAGTTAGAGGGGACCTAGATCCGAAGGGGAAAAGAGTTAGAGAGTAAGTAGAGCAGAAAGCAACTTCTGCAAACGAGTTAAGTACACAAGGGTAGGTATAGAACCCCAGATGGAGGATCGAGTGTTTGATAGAATCATTCAAAGATCTGGTTGGACTTGATTGAGAAATTTTTTAAGGTTATGAGGTGCCCTGAGGACCGTAAGGTCGAGATAGCGGCTTTCTTGCTGTAGAAAGCGGTCGAGAAGTGGTGGAAAGTAATAGAGGCTAGAAGGGGTAGTTCAGAAACTATTACTTGGTCTGAGTTCAGACAAGTATTTGAGGATAAATACTACCCTAGTTCTTTTAAAGAAGCGAAGAGGGAGAAATTCCTTAGGTTAACTCAGGGAGTGATGATGGTTGCTGAGTATGAACAAAGATTTACTGTGTTATCTCAGTATGCCCTTCCGATCATCACGGAAAAGAAGGAGAGGTGTATGAGATTTGAAAATGGTCTAAGAAGAAAAATACGAACACCTGTTACCTCTACATCCAATTGGGTGAATTTCACTCAGTTTTGAGACCGCTATCCGAGTAGAGCAGAGTGTAGCGAGGGAAGATGTACTCCAGCCAGGTGAAGGACAGTTTAGAATGCCTGGAGAAACGAAAAATAAGAGATTTAGACCCCCGTTCTCTAGAGAGTCGGGTATACGGAGTTTTCGGGGCACGAGCCAACAAAGCTTAGGTCGAAAAAGGTTAAGACTTGCAGCTGGACCGAGTGGTAGATTAGTATCAGGTCGTGCTAGCGAGTCAGCAGCTAGTACATGGAGGAAACCACTTTGTGTATGCTGTGGAAGGCCTCATACACGAGTATGTTATGGCAATAGGAATGTGTGCTTCCAGTGCGAACAAGCTGGGCATTTCAAGAAAGATTGTCCTCAGCTAGGTCATGGAGCACAGAGTGAGCAAAGAGGAGTTACATAGACTGAAACCAACCTAGAACGACCGGAACTAGAGGAGAGGGATCCGGTATAGCTAAGCAGAAAGGGGTAATTGGACGACTCCAACAGCAATAGCAATAGCAGCAGCAGCAGGGTAGAGTATATGCTATGACACACCAGGAAGCGGAAGAGGCTCCAGATGTCGTAATTGGTACGATATCTTTATGTAATCAATCCGCTTATGCATTATTTGATCCTGGTGCTACGCACTCATTCATATCTAGCATGTGTGTATTACATATAGATAGAGTTCTTGAGCGTATGAATGAGGATTTATTTATCTCTATGCCTGTAGAAGATACTCTAGTTGTACATGAGTATTACAGGAATTGTGAAGTAATTCTTGGAAATCAAAGTTTGGTGGGTGGACTTGATTCCATTAGAATTACTAGAGTTTTATGTTATCTTAGGTATGGATTTCCTAAGTAAACACTATGCCACTATGGATTGTTTTAAGAGAGAAATAGTGTTCAAAAAACCAGGTGAAAAAGAGATAACCCTGATAGGAAGTAAAAGAATACTTCCAGGAAGTTTAATATCAGCAGTAAAGGCTAGAAAACTGCTGAGTAAGGAATGTGAAGCCTATTTAGCCTATGTAGCAGTTTCACAGGATAAGAAACTAAAACCTGAGGATGTACCTGTGGTACAAGAATTCTTAGATGTATTCCCTGAAGAGTTACCAGGCTTACCACCTGATAGGGAAATAAAGTTCTCTATTGAGTTAGTTCTTGGTACAACACCTATATCCCAGGCACCATATAGGATGGCACCAATGGAACTGAAGGAACTAAAAGTTCAGTTACAGGAACTTGTAGATAAGGGATAGATTAGACCCAGTGTGTTGCCTTGGGGAGCGCCAGTCTTGTTTGTTAAGAAGAAAGATGGTACTCTTAGATTATGCATAGACTATAGACAGTTGAATAAGGTGACCATTAAGAATAAGTACCCATTACCTCATATAGATGATCTCTTCGAGTAGTTAAAGGGAGCCACGGTCTTCTCTATGATAGATTTAAGATCGGATTATCACCAGTTGAAGGTAAAAGACACTGATGTTCCAAAGACTGCATTCAGAATTAGGTATGGACATTATGAGTTCCTAGTAATGCTGTTTGGATTGACAAATGCTCCTGCAGTATTTATGGACTTGATGAATAGGATATTCCATTCTTATCTGGATCAGTTTGTGATAGTATTCAGAGACGACATACTAGTGTATTCTAGTAGTGCAGAGAAGCACAAAGAACATCTGAGGATGGTGTTATAGATTCTAAGGGAAAAGGAGTTATATGCCAAATTTAGTAAGTGCGATTTTTGGTTAAATCAAGTGGTATTCTTTGGGCATATAGTTTCAACTGATGGAGTTAGCGTTGATTCCCAAAAGATAGAAGCAATAGTTAATTGGGAACGACCCCTAAATGTAACCGAAGTACGCAGTTTTCTGGGCTTAGCAGGTTATTATAGGAGATTCGTGGAGGGATTTTCTAAGATAGCTCTGCCATTGACAAACCTTACCAGAAAAGATGCGAAGTTTGAGTGGTCGCTAGAATGCGAACATAGGTTTTCAAATATTGAAATAGAGGTTAGTGTTAGCACCAGTATTAACTCTACCTACACCAGGTAAAGAGTTTGAGGTTTATTGTGATGCATCCCGACAAGGGTTAGGATGTGTGCTGATGCAGGAGTGAAAGTGTCACACCTCGCCCCCAGACCACCTTCTCAGCCTGAGAGAGGAATGCGACTGCAACGGTTATCAACCCTTGAGTTGACACTTACTGCCTAATGATTCTTGCGGACTCTGATACCATACTATAACTTATACACAATGGAATGATTAAGTCAAGGAGATAAACTATAACGGATTAAGTAGGCCCATCTTTTATTACGACAATGATATAATGTTTATACAACTTAAGGACTTAACAGAAAAGTTTACAACGACAACCGTAAAAATCCTCCGAAAGTGTAATTGGGGTACATGGCAGACCTTGACCTTAGCAGCACTCTGGAACTCCTCATCTTCTGCTACCTGGGGGGATTAAGAAAACATTTTGAAGAGTGTGAGCTACTAAGCGCAGTGAGTGGTTCTTTTAAGATGAAAATTCATTTTGAAAATCATCATTTTGGGAAACCAAGCACATAATAATAATCACAGTGTACACATGCATGATCATGGATTTATTCATGCAATGATTAACCTTTATGCCAAAATGCTACATGTGGCATTCATATCATATCATCAAACAATATAATCACCTATGGAAACCTTCCTATGACTCCAATTCCCGCCAATGTGCATATCGACCATTTTATTTATCCCGCTAGTCATGCTTAGATACTTGACCATATTTCCCGTCGATCGTCACCGACTATTATTTCCTGCCAACTGAAGCCGACAAATTTTCCCACCGACCGAAACCGACCATTATTTCCTGCCAAGCACCTTTTGTTAAGCATGCTAACCACATCCCGGGCATAATCGCAGTTTCCATAGTCACACACAAACAATATCATGGCAATCATCCTATCACCAAAAACATGTATTTTGTATCTTCAGATGCACATATTCCAATATCAGAGTATAAAGCTAAGTGAATACTCATAATATGCATTTACTATCAAAGCCACCTAACACTCACGACATATGTTAACTATCAAAACTATAACACTCACAACATATTTTAACTATCAAAACTATAATACTCACAATATATGTTAACTATCAAAACTATAACACTCACCTTAACCGCTTAGGAGCCTTTCTAATAGTTCCCTTTTTTACCTCAGTCTCCCTTTTTACCCCTAGAATCCAGATCCAATTTACAACTTAGATTACTCATAGTTCTAAACCTTATTTTAAGATACTTCGTTCTACAAAATTATTATAAAATGTCTCAAGCTTACCATAAAATCTTAGCTCATAACTCTTCATGGTTTAGTCGGAATCATCCAAACATCAAGACTGGCTCAGCTTACCCGATAGCTCGACCCCTCTATCTTTTTCTCATTCTCCATCCCAATTCCTTAGAGATTCTTCTTCGACAGCCTCACCATGAAAACTAGACTCTCTTATCTTTCATATGACTTTGGAATTACATCAAACGCTCAAGTAGATTGGGAGATCTCCTCGTCTCAATTTGATGCATTCTCTTCCACCCTCACTATCCAATGCACTCTATTCTCCCCCACTTTTTACGAATTTTATGATTTGTGATTTGAAAATGAAATCCCAACGGCTCTATTTATAGGCGTCCAAACCTCCTATGGTGTTGATATCACCTACTTGGCTGCATGGCCAAATGTTTAATCCTCCCTTTATCAATGTAGGCTGACTTCACCTTGGTTCAATGTGTTCTTCCCAAACGCATCCAACACAATTTCTTAGGGTTTAAGAATTCCTCTTAATTGGACACCTAAATTTTAATTGACGTTTTCCCTTACATCTTCAAACTTTGTTTGTATTCAAATTAGGGTTTTTAAATGCATAATCCACCCCAACGCGTCCAAATACATCGCCCAAAAGCTTGCTTGATCGTTCAATTCATAGGCGAGGCGTGGGCGTGCCATTCGAATGAGGCGTTCAGGCTACTCTCGCTCTCTCCCACTTTCTCGCTCACAATCTCGCTCTCTCCAACTTTCTCGCTCAAACTCTTACTTTCTCCACTCTCGCAAAGGATCTCGCTCTCTCCAGCCTTTTCGCTAGCTTGGATCTTGACAGTGTCGCTCTCTCCCATTCTCTTGCTCAGCCAGTCTCGCTCTCTCCTATTCTCTCGCTCAACCAGTCTCGCTCTCTCCCATCCTCTCGCTCAACTGATCTCGCTCTCTCCCATTCTCTCGCTCAGCCAATATCGTTAGCTACTGTGAATATGGTTTATCTCCGTGCAACTTCCACACGAATTTTCTCAAATAATTTTCTATATTTTCCTCAGTTCTTCAATTCTTTCCTCACTATTCAAGATTTAAGTCTTCAAGGTTTTCTCTTCTTTTTATCCTTTTAGGGTCCTCTCTACTCATACTCTAGGATCAAATATGGTTATTATAACTATAATACCTAACCATTATAGTTTACATTCACTCTTACTAATTGTTGATCCCCAGAAGGTGACAATTATTACAGTTATTATGACAATTTTAAAATTATTAGATTATTTACATAACATGGGATTTAATTTTCTCCTAATTAACCCCTTAAACACTTATTTAAGTAGAAAAATGGAGATCCGGGTTTCACAGAAAGGTAGTAGCTTATGCTTCTGGACAGTTAAAGAAGCATGAATGTAACTACCCTACACATGATTTGGAGTTAGCAGTAGTTGTGTTAGCTCTAAAGTTGTGGAGACATTACCTTTTTGGTGAGCGGTGTCATATATTTACTGATCATAAAAGTCTAAAGCATATGTTTGATCAGAAGGAACTAAACTTGAGACAGAGAAGATGGCTCGAATTGATCAAAGACTATGACTGTACCATTGACTATCACCCAGGTAAAGCAAATGTAGTAGTTGATGCTTTAAGTCGAAAAACTAGATCAGCTAGAGCTAGTATCAATTTAGTGAAAGGTACACTAATTCATGAGTTGTATATTGCTAGGGCAGCATTATCAATCAGTCAAAAAGGAGGATTATTAGCTTCATTTCAAGTGCGTCCTACGCTCGTATAAGATATTCTACGTGAACAATTAAAGGATTTCGATCTTCAGAAGTTAGCTGAAGAAGTGGATAAAGGATTGAGGACGAACTACCAATTAAGAGCTGACAAAGTCCTATTGAAAGAAGGTAGGATATGCGTACCTAAGGACTTATCACTTAAACAAGTTATTCTAGAAAAAGCACATAGTTTGGCCTATGCTATGCATCCGGGTAGTACGAAGATGTACAGAACATTAAAAAGATCGTACTGATTGCCTAGTATGAAAAGAGAGATAGCAGAGTATGTTGACAGGTGCCTAATATGTCAACAAGTTAAACCAGAAAGACAGAGGCCAGTAGGATTACATAATCCACTCCCAGTACCAAAGTGGAAATGGGAGCATATTACGATGGATTTCCTGTTTGGATTACCTAAGACACCAGTAAGCTATGATGGTATATGGGTAATTTTTGATAGATTGATGAAGACAGCTAAGTTTTTACCTTTTAAAGTAACTTATACGCTAGACCAATTAGCCAAGTTGTATGTTGATCTAATTGTGAGTCAGTTTGGAGTTCCAGTTTCAATTGTATCAGATCAAGACTCCAGATTTACATCAAAGTTTTGGCCTAGTTTGCAGAAAGCTATGGGAACCAAGTTATATTTTAGTACTGCTTTTTATCCACAGACGGATGGTCAGTCTGAGCGAACCATCCAGACATTAGAGGACATGCTGAGAGCATATATATTGCAACTTAAGAGCAGTTGGGATATGCATCCGTCGTTAATCGAATTTGCATATAACAACAGTTACCATTCGAGTATTAGGATGGCACCATATGAGGCATTATACGGAAGACCATGTAGGACTCTGATATGTTGGAATGAAGTCGGTGAAAGGAAATTACTAGGTCCAGAACTTGTACAACAGACATCAGACAGCGTTAAGATTATAAGAGATAATCTTAAGACGGCTAGGGATAGGAAAAAGAGTTACGCTGATAAGTGAAGAAGAGAATTAGAGTTTGAAGTTAGCGACAAAGTATTTCTGAAGTTATCTCCATGGAAAGGAATACTCAGGTTCAGTAGGAAAGGGAAATTAAGCCCAAGATATATTGGACCCTATGAGATAATAGAAAGAGTTGGCCCAATGGCATATCAATTGGATTTACCTTCAGAATTACGTCGTATTCATGATGTGTTTCATGTGGCAATGTTTAGAAAGTATGTGTCAGATCCTACCCATGTGTTGTCTGAGCAACCGGTACAGTTGAAAGAGAATTTGTCTTATGAGGAGGAACCAGTGGAGATTTTTGACAGAAAAGAACAGGTCTTAAGGAATAAGACAATCCCATTGATAAAGGTGCTATGGCGAAACCATAATACTGAAGAAGCGACATGGGAAGCTGAAGAGCAAATCAGAAACAAGTATCTGCAGTTATTTCAGTGATGGACTTGTAGCGAAATTTCGAGGACGAAATTTTCATAAGGGGGAGGTAAATGTGAACCCCGAATCTTCATTTCTCTACTTGAGTATATTCCCTATTGAGATCAGTGTGATGAGTAGGTTGATGTGGAAACTAGTGTGAATGGTAGAGAAAAGAGTGGAAAATTAAAAGAAAAGAGGAAATTTGGAAGTTTGACTTTTGGGGAAAATTTGGCTAAGTATAGAATTTTGTGTGTTGATGCGTTGGAAGGGTTGTTGGTGAGGGCATGTGGCTGAAGAAGGAAAATGGAGATGATGCGTTGGAAGGCAGCCATGCGTCGAGCGGCCTCGGCCAGTGCCTTGCCCAATGCATCTAGTGGCCAGCCAAGCGCCCCAGCCATGCATCGAGCAACCTTGGTCAGTGCCCTTGCAATGCGTCGAGCAACCTCGGCCAGACGCCCCTGCCATGCGTCGAGCGGCCATGCTTTGAGCACCCTGCTGAGCGGCCACGCCCATGTGCCAAAGCACCTGGCCAAGCATCAAAGTGCTGCGTGCAGCCCATGCAGCCAAGCACTCCCATGTGCCCGAGCGAGTGAGTAATGGCCAGCATGCACCACAAGCCTATGCGTCGAAGCAGCATGCCCATGTGCCGAGCGACTAGCCTATGCAGCACGCCTATGCGTTGGTGGCCAGCACCATGCGCCCATGCCAAGCAAGCCGTGTAAGCTACCTAGTGAGCCATGCGTCGCTCCTTGTGATGGCTAAGTTGAATTGTAATGATAGTGAATACTCTTGCTATGTGTTGATGAGACGATATGCATTAAGTATGGATTATGTGTTGAACATCCAAGAGTTGGA
>NC_143479.1:36572506-36671506 GCF_027475165.1 Benincasa hispida
TGGCGAAGATATCAGCAATTTATTTATCAATGCTCACATGTTCAAGAGATAAAATCTTTGATTCAACGAACTCTCTGATGAAGTGATGTCTAATATCCATGTGCTTAGTCCTGCTATGTTGATAAGGATTTTTGGAAATGTTGATAGCACTCAAGTTGTCACAAAATAAGGTCATGAAATCTTGGACAACATCATACTTCTGAAGCATTTGTTTCATCCATAGAAGTTAAGTGCAACTATTACCAATAGCTATAAACTCAACTTCGACAATAGACAAAGATACACAATTTTGTTTCTTACTGAACCAGGATATAAGGTTGTTTCCCAAGAAGAAACATCCGCCAGAGGTACTCTTTCTATCTTCTAAGTTACCATCCCAGTCACATCGTAATAACCAACTAGAACACCATTTGAATCAGAAGAATATAGAAAACCATAGTCCACAATTTCGTTGATATATTTGAGAAACCGTTTAACACTAATCAAATGGCATGTATTTAGCACAAACTACCACAATATTGGTAATATTAGGACGATTAGAAGTTAAATAAAGAAGACTCCCAATCATGCTTCTATATAAACTCTCATCCTCATCAGCAGTATGATGATCTTTGGTAAGCTTGGTATGAGTTGGAGCAAGAGTGTGCTTAGAGCTAGCCTTATCCAAACCAAAATTTTGAAGCACATTTCTAGTATACTTTTCTTCAGAGATCAATATATCATATGGAAGTTGTTTAACTTCAAACCTAAGGAAGTAAGTCAACTTTCCCACCATGCTCATCTCAAATTCTAATTTCATCTGATCAACAAACTTATTTACAAGTGACTAAGGAGATCCACTAAACAAAATTTCATCAACATATACTTGAGCAATTAAAAAATCTCCACCTGGCCTTTTTATTAACAAGATTTTGTCAGATGCGCCACTGGTGTACCCTTTCTTATTAGAAATTCAGCTAATCTCTAATACCAAGCCCTTGGAGCTTGCTTGAGACCATACAAAGCCTTACGAAGCTTGTACACATGTTAAGAACAAGTTGGATTAGTAAAACCCTCACTTAGCTTACCATTTAGAATTGTGCTTTTATCATCCATGTGGAATAATTTAAATTTGAGGAGACAGAAGACTCCAAGAAGAAGACAAAGGGCCTCAAGACGGGCTACAGAAGTAAATGTCTCATCAAAGTCAACATCTTCCACCCAAGTGTATCCCTGAGCAACAAGTCGAGCTTTATTGTGAGTGATAGTGCCATGTTCATCTACTTTATTTTTAAAGATCCATTTAGTCCCCAATAACATTTACTTGCTTCAGTCAAGGAACCAATTCCCATACTTCATTCATTGAAACTAACTTAACTCTTCTTGCATAGAATTCATCTAGAACTCATCTTTCAGCACTTCATTAACATTCATAGACTCGATGGGAGAAATAACACACACATTCCCTATCATTTTAAGGTAATCAACCTTATGTTTTTTGTGAGTACTAACACCAGTATCAAGCTCACCAGTTATGTTGCATAGAGGATGATTCTTTTGGATATGACTGCAAATAAGAATAACTTTACTGTCAGACACAGCCGAGTCAGGACTATCATTATTTCCAAAGGAGTCATCACAATGAATCATGGGGGACACAACATCACTAAAAACAGCATCACATCACATTGATATTCATCTTTATCACAAGAATGCTCTGATTTCTAAAAATCATCAACAACCATTTTTATGGATTCCATCACTCTTGAGTGCATTTATTAAACACACAATATCCACGACTATTGGAGGAATACCCAAGAAAAATGCCTTCTTCAGACTTTACATCCCATATTTTTCTTGAATCCCTATAAGTAAGGATATAACGCACACTTCCAAACACATGGAAATACTTGGCATTTGGTTCGTGCCCTTTCCAAATTTTATAATTCGTGTTTGTTCGGACTCGGGAATCGGTGACGTTAATTCGACTCCGAACCCAAAAAAATAAAATTTATAATTACCCGAACTATTCTTATTACTATTAAAATGTAGCAACAGTGGTAACTGTGGGGTCAAACCACAGAGAAGCGAAGAATTAATTTATTTTGAGTTATATTTAATCATGGAAAAACAGTTAAAATTGGGTTTTGGTTTGTGGTTTTGAAATTGAAAACACGCAAGTAAAAAAGTAAAGTGCAATGGATATATGAAACGGTAATGGATTCGTTTAGTTCTCGGATGAAGTAGCCCTTCAATGTAAATTAAATCATTGTTTTCTACCAAAATATCATATATTCGAATTATGCATGCATAGCTACCCAATCGGTGCGAATTAACTAATCTATATAAGCCCAAAAATCAATTAATCAGAATCGATCAAACGTCTTAATTCCTAGTTGAAGCTGGAAAGTCATGCCCCCGACTAACCTACATGCTCCTAGATTCAACTGGGTTTTTAATGGTCATAAAGAACTAGAAACACATGCATTAAGATTCAGGAATCAACTATGTTGATTAAGTGTTAAGAAAGCCATGTTCAAATAATCAATTTGTTCCTTAAATCTAGATTAAGCGTGCCATGAAAAGATTCATGGACAGCCTAATAAAAAACCTAAACATGCTTATCTAATCTATGCTACAAGGGTAAATTCAAAGCATGGAATATACGAGGATGTGTGATAGCTTGAATTTAACTAGCAAAGACATGCATTCATGGTAGGGGCGTCAATCCACACATAAAAGCAAATTTAAATCAAAAAAGATTTAAGAAAAACATAATTATAGATTAAAGCACAAAAATTGAACTGGAAACTCATCAAAATACAAAGAATGATTAATCAAAGAACTACTTGAAAGATTACCTCGCTGATTTATGGAAAAACCAATGGGATACAATCCAATATATGCTCATAATCCGAAAATAAAATAAATCTAACCTAAGGACACTAAAAATTAAAGGGAACGAAAGAAGAAAGGAAGCCTGACTTCGACCTCCATGCTTCAGCTCCAAGAGTCGACCTAAACCCCCCAAAATTCAAGGAATATTTTGACCTAGGGCAGAGTAGATATATTCTTAGGATTCATCACAGTATTACAACTAGATTATGTGCGTGCTCAACACCATGTTCGTCATTCTTAGCAGCGTTGCAATGCTCAAAGGAAGCATTGCAATGCTGACGCTTCTACCTTCAAGCGTTGGAGTGAAGCGTCAGGATGTGTTGGGATGCAGGCGTTGATTCAACTCGGAGCGCTGCGACCCTTGGAATAGCGTTGCAACGCTACGTCCTCTGCTAGAAACTTGCTACTCGATGCTGAAAGCTCAATACTCGAACCTCGATCACTTGGTAGCATTTTCTTGTTTACTCGACAACCTCTTACTCGATAGTATTGTTGGTGCTCGATGGCCACCTCAAACTCAGTGGAACTCGATGGTATTTTGGTCTTTTCGACTCCTTTGAAGCTTGAATGTTCAAATTAACTCCAAATTGCTTCACATTAACCCCATTCTTCACCAAATGATTAATTCTACCTCTTGATCGCTCGATACCTACAAAATAGGGAAATAAACACATAAAATCCACTAATGAGCCCGAATTAAGTTAGGAGTATTAGTTCTTTTTTAGAGCTAATAAACACCCCCAACGTAATTCTTGCTCATCCCAAGCAAGGTAGAAACACACAATCAAGTAGAAAATAACTAAAAACATGCTAACTTAGTTTGCTAAGTTGTTACTCCAGTCTCAATAGTCAATTAGAATGAAATTTGTAATCAAGAATGAAAATCATTTATGATAAATCAATGAAGCACAAGTTTAAAAATGATTCTTGATCTATTCATGCATTAGTGAGACTGGAGTTTTGCTAGTTAAGCTTGCACAGACCGAAAAAGTTATATAAGGTCCTCATCCCATTTTCCCCTTCTCTGGTTTGGTTATTGATGTCGGACATACCACACTTTCAAAAAGGGGGGGGGGGCAACACTAAGAAAAGGGTGCCTAAACACACACACAAAAAAACATAAAGGACATTTATTTTATCTAGAGGGCTAGCTGTCACAATTCACAGCCGGGAACCTATCACTCTTTTCCCGCGGGCTCTAACTAGACACAGTGAAGGTAGCTATTTTCACCTTTATCCATGCATACACACATACTATTTTTTTTTAGGCACGTCGACAAATGCCTCTTTTTTTTATATTTTTCTAATTTTTTTTTAGAATTGCAACTAATTTTCCTTTCTTTGGTTTTTTCTTTCTCTCTTTCTTTTTATTCACAGTAAGCCCTACTTTATCCACTTTGTCTAGTTTTGCTCTAAAACAAACATAGTTACTCCTAAGTCAAAGGTGAACCCAATCTAAAAAACATCTCCAACTCACTGATCATTCCGTTCATTTCACATCTGAATACGCAAACATTTTCATTTCCTTTCGTTAAGTTGTGCTATGTTACTTAAGAGGTCGGCTACAATTCTCCTACTTATTCCATTCTCTTGTGGCATCTCTTGCTTTAGCTTACAAACTAGATGACCCAATTCTAAGCATGCAATACTTTAATTTTGCAAAACAATAACTTAAGGATGTAAGTGCCAAGAAAAATTTTTAAATTTGTGCTAAAAATCGTGATCATGCATTCCTAATGTTCTTTCATGTAAATTTCATTACAGGAAGAGTGCGTCATAAATTATCATAATAACAACAGAGCAAACAGCTAGCAAGGTAATCAAAGCATATGACATACTACCCAATGGGTACCCCATCCCAACTTAAAAATATACATTGTCCCTAATGTATCTCATGAAAAGCTCAAGAAGATAAAACAACAAGGGATCAGAAAAACTCCCCTGATGATAATGTCGCACACGGGATGGTGGTGGTAGTGGGCTCTCCTCTTAGAAAGATGCTCTCCTCTCCTAGGTCATCCCTACAAAACAAAAACAAAAAGAAACCTAATCTAGAAAACAAATAAAGAAAACAGTTAATTTTTTCACTTGGCTCCCTCCGGGAAGGGCAAATTTTTAACGTCGGTTGCTCAATATGACCTATCCCCTATCAAGGCACAAAGAAATTCTCGTATTTCTCTCATCCCTTCTTGAATTAGTAGATATAGCCCGATAAGGCTATAAGGCTCTTCTATCTTTTGAAGAGAACCAGACAGGTCGAATTTTGTATTTTTCATATTAATAAAAGGAAATAAAATAATAGACTCAAGGACTGACTCAACAGAAAATAAAGACTCTAACTCAACCAACTCAACTGTCTCTTGAGAATAAGAAGAACAAAACTAAAAAATATATGATGTCAGGAAAGCTGTGTTCAAATAATGAATTTGTTCCTTAAACCTAGATTAAACGTGTGATGCAAAGATTCACGGACAACCTAATAAAAAACCCAAGCATGCTTATCTAATTTGTGCTACAAGGGTAAATTCAAAGCATGGACGATACAAGGATACATGCGAGCTTGAATTTAACTAGAAAACACATGTATTTGTGATAGAGGCGTCAATCTACACAAAAGAAAATCTAAATCAAACAAGATTTAAGAAAAACATAATTCTATATTAAAGCACAGAAATTGAACTGGGAACTCATCAAAATACAAAGAATGATTAATCCAATAACTAATTGAAAGATTACCTCACTGATTCATGGAAAACCCAATGGGATACAATCCAATACATGTTCATAACCCAAAAATAAAATAAATCTAACCTAAGGGCACTAAAAATTAAAGGGAATAGAAGAAGAAAGGAAGCCTGACTTCAGCCTCTATGCTTCAGCTCTAAGAGTCGACCTAAACCCCCCAAAATTAAGCATATTTTGACCTAGGGCCGAGTAGCTATATTTATAGATTCATCGCACCGTTGCAACGCTTGAAATAGCGTTGTAACGCTAGGTTGCACGCGCGCTCAGCTCCATGTCTGTCATTCTTTGCAGCGTTGCAACGTAGTGAAACGTCAGGATGCATTAGGACGCTAACATTGATTTAGCTTGAAGCGTCGCGACACTTGGAATAGCATTGCAATGTTGTGTCCACGGCCAAAAAGCTCGCTACTCGATGCTCGACAGCTTGATAACATTCTCTTGATTACTTGATGCCCTCATACTCGATGGTACACGATGGTACTCGATGGTGCTCGATGGCTACCTCAGACTGGTGGAACTTAATGGCATTTTGGTCTTTTCAACTCCTTTAAAGCCCAAATGTTCAAATTAACAGAAAATTGCTTCAAATTAATCCTATTCTTCACCAAATGATTAATTCTACCTCTTGATCGCTCGATACCTATAAATAGGGAAACAAACACATAAAATTCACTCACGAGCCCGAATTAAGCTAGGAATATTAGCTCTTTTTTAGAGCTAACAGTGCTCATGATGATAGGATGAATAGAGATACGGTTGTAAATATGACACGCTATATTTAAGGCTTCAACCCATAAGTGGAAAGGCATATTCTTTGTATGTAACATAGTTCTTTCCATTTCCTAAAGATTTCTATTATTTATTTTCACAACTCTATTTTATTGACGAGTTATAGGGGAGGAAAACTCTATTGAATGCTTCAGTGTTGCAGAAAATTTCAAACATTAATTCTCAAACTCCTTTCCATGATCTGACGCGATTCTTACAATTTGTAACTCTCGTTCCTGTGAAGTTGGCGACAAAGTGTCTGAAAAACTTGAAAAGTATCATAATCGTCAGCACCATTGCAACAAAGTGTCTGACAAACTTAAAAAATTGTGCCAACCATCAGCATCATTGCTTCACATGATGCAACAAACATCTATACTGGCATTAGGAGACCAGAGATAACAATTATTTGATGAATGCATACTTTTCATAATCGTCTGGTCATTTAGAGACACCACAAGGCATTTTTCTTTAGAGAAATTTATAGAGAGATCCCGATCACTTAGTTAACTTATGCTTATTAAGGTCGCAGTTAATCCTTCAACAAGAAAAATATTTTCTAAAGCGGAAAGATCAAGGTAGGAAAGTTATCTTTTTCCTAGAACCTTACCCATTGCTCCATCTCTAAAGGTAACATGACCAGAACAACAAGGTTGAATATTCTTAATAAAATAACTTACACTTGTCATATGTCTCGAGCAACCACTATCGAAGTACCAGTCTTCTTTAGATGAAGCTCGAAGAGAAGTGAGAAAACAACATGGCATTTGGCATCAGAAGGATCATAATCTTTTCAACACACCATGCCAATTTGGGCTTCTAAAGATATCTACTTGGGGAATAGATCCAGGAACCATTCCACCAAGGTGAGTAACTCTGACACCTCGATAATTTGTAACAGAAAGGTCAAATATGACTTTCGTTTCCATAATCGTGACAAATCCACCATTTTTTAACTAAATGATCACAAACACCCAAAGGTCCTTTGCTTTATTCAGACAATGAATCAGACATCATGGTATCTTTGGCTAGAACAAATCTTTTAAAGAAAGAAGACCCTCCTTTGAAGACCTACTTCTCAGATTTTTTTTTTTTTTTTTAATCCAATCCCTTGTTTATCAGTAATCTTTTTCACTGAGGACAAGATTTTGTTCAGATCATCTGTGCCAGAGTTGAGCATAGGAATAGATTTTGACATATTTTCAAGGTTACCTTTGGTGGCTTGTAACTCTTTCTTAAGATCTGAAATGGTGTTTAGCAAATGACAATTGTGGTCAATAAGTTTATCAATTCTTTCCTTCTCAACAACTAAAGCTTTAGATTATTCAATCCACATTTGATAAGCATCACTTTTCTTGAGTGGTAGAAGTTAAGATAGATAGAGGCTTTGAGTTATGATCATCAGAACTTATTGTGATACAATCTTTAAGAAAGTTAAAGGAAAGGCTCCCTACATAGCACGAACTTCTTCATCTGACTCACTACTTGAGTCAACTTCCTCATCAAATAAGGTAGTCGAGAACCTATTTTCTGTCTTCTAAGAAAATTAGGATATTCTGCCTGAAAATGTCCAGACCCTTCACATTTCCGACATCTAAAGTTTCTTTCGCGAATGCCTTGTTCACTACTGCCTCCTTTATCATTCTCATTTCACTTGTTCAACTGATTAGCCTGCCTTGGGACATTATTAATGTTGGTGTTACTCATGTCTTTGACATGTGGGGGAACATAGGGGCCTCAAGAAGTGGTATGCTTATCCCAATGTCTAAGGGCCTTGCCAAACTACTTTGCCAAAAGAGATACAGATGCTGCAAGATTTTCATCAAAATCTTTCGCTTTACTTATTGTGTTGTCATCATCCACAGAAGATTAGAGAGCATTTACCTTGACCTTATTTTCCGTTTTATCGTCTATGGTCATTTCAAACATTTGAAGAGAGTCGAATAGCTCATCAATTTGCATGGTACTAATATGTTGCACTTCTTTTATAGTTGTAACCTTCATATCAAGTCTTTTGGGAAGAAAGCGGAGAATTTTATGAACCAGTTTCTCTTCAGAACTCTTTTCTCCAAGATCAAAGGATTCATTTGGAATATCAAGGAGACAAACATTAAACTCAGACACACTCTCCTCATCACCCATTTTAAGGGATTCAAATTTCATTGTCAAAAGTTGCAATCTTGACATCTTTACTTTAAACGTTCCATCATGAGCCACGACAAGAATCTCCCATGCTTCTTTGGTAGTTAAACATGTGTTGATTAACCTGAAAATATTCTGATAAACACCATTGAAGATAGCATTCAATGCTCGTGAGTTCCCAAGTGAGGCCTGGTCTTCTTCTTCTTCAGTCCAATCCTTAGGTTTTTTAGTAACAACACAATCTTTGTTAGTCGCTATTGGGTGTGTTAAACCATTGAGAACCACTTTCTAGGATTTGCTATCTATGACATAAGAAAAGAAGTCATACGAGCCTTCCAATAAGAGTAGTTTGTCTCATCAAGGATTGACAGTCAGATGTTGATCCACCTTCTTTGATCGACTCTATTGAGAACTCAATAAAAGGCAGTCAACCCACTCAGATTCCAATTGAAATAAAAGGTGAATCACAATGATGTCACGAGCTAGGAAAGATGTCACAGACAAAGGTAAAAACAACAGAAAGAGAGCTATGTGAGAAAGAACATAGAGAATTGTTAACCCAGTTTGGTGTGACTATGCCTATGTCTGGGAGGCTCTTCGCCTAGGTAAAAAGAAATCCACTAGTATGTAATTTAATTTTACAATATACACTTCAAATAAAATTACATAAAATCAATTTACACATAACTTAATTACTAGTGAGCAAGTTAGGCTTCCCCTAACACAAATACTACTTTAAATGAGTCTACAGATTTAGGTTCGTCTTAAATTTGTTGCTGCAGTAATGATCTCACTTTCTCTTCACCTGTCAGATGAATAATCACTCACCTACTATCTTGAACAACTCTACTAACAAACTGCTTGAACGGATCAAGCATTACAGAGAACCACCGTTATTCCTCACAAAGATAGCCTATTGTATAATATCAAAACCTTCATGCGAAAAAATTTTTCAAAAAAAAAAAAAACTCTGATGAAGGCAAAAGACGGCTTACCTTAGAAACACCAAAACCAACCAATAAATATAAACCACATAATGAAAAGAAACCAACATTGATGACAAGAACAAAAGGACAAGATCTCTCTATCAAATCTACAACTTATAAGGAAAGAATAACTCAATCATGTCAGAGACAAAATATCTAACTAAATAAAAGAAAATAATATCCACCAACCTCAGCATGCAATAACAGGGTCAACCCCTCCAATCACTGTTGATGTTCTTGCAAAAGCTTTCCAATTGGACAACAAAATTATCGCTATCTTTGAACAATGATTTGGGGGAAAGGCCCATAAGTAAATGTGCTTATATGTGAAAGTTGGATGACCAATATGAAACTATGTCAGGCCTATGTATATCATTTAACTTCGTGAAATAAAAGAGGTTTCCTTCCTCTCTCACTCAAGTCTATTTTCTTTATCATTAATTGAGTCAAAGGCGCGGGCACACGCATGCACGTACTCACACACTATTCTATTCCCCAAAATAAAAAATAATAATAAAAAAACTTTACATTTCAAAAATATATATATATATATTTAAAAAAAAAAAAAAAAAACTATTCTATTCCTTCTCTCCCGTGTGTGAATCGATCCATTTAGCAGTAGTGTGAATCAATCCATGATGTTTTTATTTTTCAATTGTTTTTGTGTGCTTTCTTGTATTTGCAGTTGATTGTTTATGCGGGCTTTCAGGTATTTTTTTGGGAGACAATGGTTGATGAACTTGTTCTTCAAACACCTTTCTTATAGTTATTGGATTGAGGCCTTTACACTTACCTTCATCGCATTTTTGTGGAATAGTTGACGAACTTATTTATTTGGTTATATGGAAGTTATACATGGTCTGAGATATGAAAATCTTCATAAGGGCCTTCAGTTCGTTCTAATTTTCTAATTTTTCTTGTTTTGTATTATATTTTGAGGTCAATTATCTGTGAATTTTGTTTTGTATATCACCGGTATGATATACCTATATTTTGATACATTTACATGCTTTTGTTCTCTCTTTTTTTTTTTTTCTAACTAAAGTCCATTTACTCTTCCATCAAAATGTTATAAACAAATTTATACTCAAATTTCTATTAACTTCAAGTTTTCATCCTAAACAAAAGTTTTCCAAATTCAAAGTGTATTAGTCACATAATTAATATCCTAAATAAACTAACAAGAATTGACTTTTACGTATATAATACTTGAAGACACCTATGTATCACCAACATATCAGATACCAAGCTCGACTGTATTAGACAACAATCAACAAATACTTGAAGTAAGACATGAGTATATCAATAGTATATCTAACAAAACAATAAAAATTTTAAGTGCATGATGAGTATATCACATATCAATGAACTTTTAAGTCGATCGATAATATATCAACAATATATCAATGCATATCAAACAAGTTTGAAGAATATCAAAGTATATTAACTGTATATCGCATATCAATCAACTCTCAAAAATAACAATAGTATAACAACACCATATCAAAAATCTAAGAACTTTATGTCTATCAAAAGCATATCAAAAGTATATTAGTATACACCAAATAACTTTTAAGAATATAATAGTGTATTAGTAGTATATCACATATCAACAATATATCAATAGATATCAAACAACTTTCAAGAAACTAATTTTAAAAAATATCAATAGTATATCAGTAGTATATCAAATGTCAAACAACTTTCAAGTTTATCAAAAGTATATTAACAGTGGTCAGTAGATAACAAATAATTTTCAAGAATACGAATAGTATATCAGTTGTATATCACATATCAATCAACTTTTAAGTGTATTTATGGTATATTAGGAGTATATCAATGCATATCAAAAAACATTAAAGAATGTTAATAGTATTTGAACACTATATCATATATGAATCAACGTTATTAGAAGTATACAGGTATCAAACAACTTTCAAGTTTATCAGTAGTATATTGGCGGTATATCAGATATCAATAAACGTTTAAGGACTTTTTGGACATTTTACTTCATTGTCTTGGGTTGGGCCTTATGATTTCCATTTTTACAAACACTAAAATTTGCTGCTACTGATAACACCGAAAATATGCTTTATATGTTTAATTAAGGCCGTTACTAGGTTTTATGTGCTTATTTAGTGATTGTATAGGTATCAAGCACCTAAGAGGTAGATCCGGGTGTTAGTGAAGAAATGGAGCTAAAATGCACCAAAACGGAGCTCAAATGTATCAACCAAGAATGGGATGGTTTTAATTATGTTGGGTTATACTATCTTGTGTAGGCCCAATTCAATCAAGAACAATCCTTAATTGGTGAAAAAAAAGCTGAGAAAAGCTCTATTTCTTCACTGAAGTTCTCTCTATTTTTCTCTCTTATTCGATAAGCACTGTTATTTCCTCGATGAATATCTACTCGTTACTCGATGAAGTTCTACTCGTTACTCGATGGATTTTTTCTTCTTTCTTCGACGGAACTAGATATTAATCTTTACTCGTTGTAACTCAATACTTTGAAAACATTGTGATTTGATTATAAAATTTTGTTTTCATTGATTTGCAGAGAAACAGATGAAGATTGAAGAAGAAGATGAAGATTGAAGAAGAAGGAACACACAAATTTACGTGGTTTAGCCAATAAGCCTACGTTCACGGGAAGATTTTTTTTCTTTCTCACTTGAAGATTGCTTACAGCAGTTGTAGTTTATTAGAAGAATAGAAAGTACGATAAATTCTCTTTGTTTTGTTATGTAAACTAAACTAGCTGAAAAGTATTTGAGTAACTATTTTTACAAATTCTCCACCTTGACTCTAATGCCTACATTCTTCTAATCTTCCTGATTCTAACCATTCTATTTACCATGTGTCTGGAAATTCGAAACCAACTTATTCTAGACATTTGACCAATTTAAGTTTTGATACTAGTTTGGTCAACATGTCTGTTGCATTCTTTGATGTGTGAACTTTTAAGATTTCTATTTCTCATATCTCAACTTTGTCCCTGATGAAATGATATTTTATATCAATATGTTTTGTTCAAGTGTGGTATTATGGATTTTGGGATATGTATAGCACTTTGGCGGTCACATTAGAGTCTTACTACTGTTTGACTTAATCCAAAGTCTTTCAACAATCCCTTAAGCCATAATGCCTCTTTAATTGCTTCAGTTAATGCCATATAATTAGCTTCTGTTTGTAGATAAAGCCACTATAGGTGGTAATGTGTCTTTCCAGCTGATTAGATTAGGACCATAAAGGAATAGATAGCCTGTTAGGGACCTCCTTTTGTCTAAATCACTAGCATAGTCAGCATCCACATATCCATATAGCTCTAAGTTTGGTTCAGTTGATTTTTGGTAGACTAGTGACCAAACTAAGTATCTTATGATCCATTTAGTGGCCTCCCAATGTCTCTTATCTTGGTTAGACATATACCTACTAACAAGACTAGCTGAGTATGAGAGATCAGTTCTGGTAGAAATCATTAAATACATTAGGCTTCTAACTGCCTAACTATAGGGTAATAAACATCTGTTTTTTATATTCTAGGTCAGAATCTTTAGGAGAGTTGGTTGAGGATAACTTGAAGTGTTGAGCAATATGCAAGCTTACAAGTTTAGCATTACTTAGGTTGAACCTTTTAGGATCTTCTCACAATAGTTAAATTGTTGATGCTTAGGATAGACTCCTCCATGTTCGTTAGGATCTCAATCCTTATAACTTTGCTTGCTTTTCTCAAGTCCTTCATGTCAAACTCTCTTTTTAGGAGGTTTTTAACATTAGTTGACTCTTCCTTGGACCTACCTGCCAGTAACATGTCATCCACATATATGAGTAAGTAAACCTTGTCCTTGTCGGAACTTGTATTTACATAAACACATATGTCATAGGAACTTCTTTTGAATCTAATGCTAGATATATAGTAATTGAATTTTCTATACCAATACCTAGGTGATTGTTTCAGCCCATAGATTGACTTAGTAAGCAATAGAGATTCCCTTTCCCTTTAACTTCAAACTCCTTAGGTTGCATCATGTAGATTGTCTCTTCTAGATGTCCATGAAGGAAGGCAGTTTTCACATTTAACTTATACAATTCTAAGTTATTTTGAGCAATCAAGGATAAGAGAAGTCATATAGAAGTTTATTTGACAACTGGAGAGAAAATCTCTGAGTGGTCTATTTCTTCCCTTTGTGTAAACCCCTTTACAAACAACCTTGCCTTATACCTAGGTTTCTGATCACAGAATGAATATTCTTTGAGTTTTAAAACCCATTTAGAAGCTATTGGTTTATGACCCTTAGGCAGAGGAGCTAAAGACCAAGTATCTTTCATATTTATTGAATGCATTTCCTCATTCATGACTTCTATCCAATTCCTTGCATTAGAACAACTTGTTGCTTCTTCAAAAGTTTTTTTTTCTTGGTCAGTATCAGCCACAACACCATTTAGAAATAAATTTATATAGTTCATTTCAGTATACCTTGCTGGAGGGGTAATGGTTCTCCTTTTTCTATCACTAGCTAAGGCATACTGACTCAAGTCTAGCTACTGACTAACAGTCTCCTCTTGTTCCCCTGCTTCTTCCTCAACTTCTTCTGTGTCACTAGGTAAGTTAGATTTTGTTGGTTGCTCAGTAGTTAACTCCTCCTCAAATTCTGTGGTAGATGTCTCAGCTTCATCCTCAAGCCTCTTCTCCTTTTGCATAAATTTATCCTCTTCTCTAAAGATGATGTCTCTACTAATTTTGAACTTTCTCTCTACTAGATGCCACATTTTAAATCCTTGGACTCCCTTTTTAAAGTCTACAAACATGCACTTAGTAGCCTTGGTTTCAACTTTCCCTTATTTTGATGAACAAATCCTACACACCTAAAAACCCTAAGGTTGTCTAGATTAAGAGGATGTTTAGTCTACTTCTCTTCAGAAGTAAATAGCTCTAGAGATGTGTAAGGGCACTTATTCAAGGTGTAAATAGTGTAGGCTATAGCTTCTGCCCAAAAGTTTTCACTTAGGATAGCATCAGAAAGCAAACATCTTACCCTTTTCATTATAGTTCTGTTTAACCTCTCAGCAAGCCCATTTTGTTGAGGTGTGTACCTCACAGTCCTATGCCTAGTTATACCATTCTCACTACAGTATTTGTCAAAGTCCACATAACAAAATTCAAGCCAATTGTTAGTTCTAAAGTATTTTAACCTTTTAGATGTTTGTGATTCTATCATAGTTTTCCATTCTTTAAACTTCCCAAAGACTTGGTCCTTAGTTTTAAGGAAGTATATCCAACTTTTCCTAGAAAAATCATCTATTAAGGTTAGAAAATACCTTGAGCCACTAACATTTGGTGTAAGAGATGGTCCCCATAGGTCAGAATGAATATAGTCCAGTATTCCTTTGGTGGTATACTAAGATTTTGTGAAACTCTGTCTGGTAGCTTTCCCTAAAATACAATGTTCACATAGAGAAAGATGCTCGCTGATCCCTTTGGCTAGTATACCCTGTTTAAACAGTGCTTGCATCACTTTTCCACTGATATGGGATAGTTTTTTGTGCCACAAATCTGTCTCTATCAAATTTGCTATTGAAACAGTGTAGGCACTAGTCATCATCTCACTCATCTTACTATGTAGAGATCATTAACTTTTTCACCAACCAAAACTATCTTAGAATCCTTAATCACTTATAGGATTCCATCCTTTCTTATGCACTTACACCCAGTGGAGTTACACATACCCAGAAATATTAAATTTCTCTTGAGTAAAGGTACATGTCTCACATTTCTAAGAAGGTTGATTGATCTATCCTTTAGCTTTAAAGATACTGAACCAACCCCTTTGATTTTGTAGACTTCATTGTTTCCCATGTACACAAATTCTCCATCCACATCCCTGTAGGTATTAAACCGAGGTCTAAAAGGTGTCATATGGTAGATACACCCAAAGTCATGTACCAAGTCATGCTTCCCAAGAGGACTTATTTAGTTGGTTATGTTTCTAGTAGAGGCTAAAGCATCATAATAGAAATAGAACCCTTCAACCACTGAGGCTTCTGGCTGTTTTCTTTTTTTATCCTTCTTATTTTCCTGATTTTTCTGTTTTAAATTGTAACAATCCCTCATTAAGTGTCCTTTCTTACTATAGTAATTACATCTCAGTTTGGTTTTTGGTTTATGCTCTTCACCAGACTGATTCTTAGTCCCTTTAGAATGATTCTCTTGTTCTTGCCCTTGACAAATAGCCCTTCTGCACTAGGTTGTTCCTTTTTGTCTATATGAAGCTTAAACTCCCTAGTTCTCAATGCTGAAATAATGGCATCAGTGGTGACTGACTCTCTGCCATATTTTAAGGCATTATTTACCTTCTTATAGGTTTTGGGTAGAGAGTTCAACAAAATAAAGACTTCATTCTTATCACCAATCTTTTCACCAAGTCTCTTGAACTCAGAAACTATCTTTTTAAACTCATCCAAATTGTCTGATAGTGTTTTAGCAGAATCTATCTTAAATTTGAAGAATTTTTCCCTTAAAAATATCTTGGTAGGCAGATCCTTAGTTGCATAGAGACTTTCCAATTTGACCTACATTTTGTAAGTCGTGTCTTGATCGATCACCTGTCTCAAAATACTAACACTAAGATTAAGAACTAAAGTTTCATAGGCCGTAAGTTCCATATCTTCCCTTTCTTGAGTTATTAACATAGCAGAGTAGATGGGTCTAAAAGGGCTCTATGGGCTTTCTGTTATCCAAGAATAGCTTTGATTTTGGCCTTCCATAGACTAAAATCACCCTTTCCTCAAACTTTTCTATTTCAAATCTAGAAACAATCACTATCTTCAAAAGAATGCAAAGAATGGTTTTCTTGAGTATCTTGATGCTTCATGATTTTTTATCTTGATGATCTTTAAAATGTTCTGATACCGGTTTTATTGGGCTATACTTCTTGTGTAGGCCCAATTCAATCAAGATCAATCCTTAGTTGGTGAAGAAAAGGTTGAGGAAAACTCTGTTTCTTCACTGAAGTTCTCTCTGTTTTTCTCTCTTATTCGAAAAGCGCTATTATTTCTTCGATGGGTGTCTACTCATTACTCATTGAGTTTCTACTCGTTACTCAATGGATTTTTTCTTCTTTCCTTGATGGAATTAGATGAGTATTAATCTTTACTTGATGCTATTCAATGAGTATTAATCGTTACTCGATGCAACTCAATACTTTGAAAATGTTGTGATTTGATTATAAAATTGTGTTTTTATTGATTTATAGAGAAACATATGAAGATTGAAGAAGAAGATAAAGAGAAGAAGAAGAAGAAACACGTAAAGTTCCATGGTACGGCCAGTAAGATGAATTCTCTTACAGCAGTTGTAGTTTACAGAAAAAATAGAAAGTATGATGAATTCTCTTTCTTTTGTTCTGATCAGTGGTATTTATAACACATATCATCTGACCGTTATAAGATATAAAGTTTGTTACGTAAACTAAATTAGGTAAAAAGTATTTGTGTCAATGTTTTTACAAATTATGCTTTCACCAGTGAGTGCACGGGGCAGCTGCAAAGCTAGGCTCTATTTCTCAAGAGAACTCTTCCATGAAATGCATTTTGCGATGTTGCGCTACGTGCTCGCTCAAGGGCTGTTTTGTGACGACACTATGCAAATTTTTATAAATACTAGGTCCGATTTTATGGTAAATGATTCCATCAAGTATTCTGCCTCCAGCCACTATTCTTTGTGATTTCCTATCCTTTTCTCACCTTAGGATAGTTTTAATGATTAGAAGCATGTTTCCATCGATCATGAAGCCGATTGTTGGTTTGGGTATTTGTTCTAGTTTGGGTTGTTAGAATTTTTCCCTTTTCATGTAAACTTGTGAGGATTTAAATTTGGTTTTTATATGTTTATTGATTTCTATCATGAATTTATAGATTATGATTTCTAGTCTAGCAATTATTTGATAAACGTATTGTGGATGTTAAATTGATAGCTATGGATTCATCTACAACACGTGACATGTAATTGTATTTTAATTCAACTGTAATAAAAGGTTAAGTTAGTTTGTGAACTATTGTTTGTGACAGTGAATATTATTCTAATAAACCTAGAAGAAATCATATGAATATTATTTAATCAAGACTTTTTCGGTTAGATATTCAGCTTAACTTTTCCTTGGAACTTAATTAGGCCAATTGGATTTGTATGCTTTCAATCTATTCAACTTGGACTAATTAGATATTTAGGTCAGTTAATCAGCTTTTCTAATTAATTAGATTAAGTGCAAACAAATAATTGAAACGAAATAAGGAAAATTCTTTGATCAAGTATATTGGATTGAAGAAATCCAAATTAAACCCAAGCTACGTATTGTTCTCATTGATTACCTCAACTTGCTCTCTTTACTTGCTTGTAAATTATTTTCTTGCAACCAAATGAACTCAATTAGAAATTTCACCCCTCAATTACCTCGATTGTAGACGTTTTATTAAAGAAATACGTTCCCTTTGTTCAATCCGTGCTACCACTACTGCATTTTTTGATAGAAATAGAGCTCTTCGATCCAGAATTGGCAACAAATTTTTGTTGGTCAACTACGGGCTTAATTTAATGTATTTTGCCCATTTTCCAAGGAGTCCTTTCAATTAAGGTTAAAATGCATTTCTCATCTCTGAGATTTGAAATTCGTGTTGGTTAGATTTTAAAGTTTCAAAATAAATACTTTAGATTAGTATTTAAAATTATTCTATAGAAAGTTCTTGATTTAACTTTAACTTGACAAAAGGACCATTATACGTTTACGTGGATAGGATGACAAATTATTTATATTCGATTACTTTGCAATTTGTTAAAAATTAACTAAAAATGTAAAGAGAAGTCATTCAAAATTACTTTTTGCATCTTCCAATAAGCCTTAATCATCTTTCTCCCATATCCGTCATAGTATAGGCAACCCATTGTTGTAGAATTGTCATCATCGTTGATAGGTGAATTGCCGGTCCAAGTCCAGTCACTGTCGCAACCTAGTGATACATGAAAATTCAAGCACATACTCCCTTCTTCTATGTGAACGTCTGAATTTATGCATAGAAATATGCATATTTGATTAATTAATTAACTGTTTTTTTTTTCTTTGGTTCAATCGTTGAGAGGAAAAGATCTTTCACAACTGTTTCCATTATGGAAATGATGATTTGATTACTCAACAAATATATAACAACTCTTGAGTCAATAATGGCGAATGAAGATCATTCGCAAAGATTTGATAGATTCTGATAAAGAAAATGCAATGAGAAATTTTTCCAAACGCTCGAGGAAGAAGATGGTATTAGTTCATACTACAATAGTAACCATAAATGTATTTACCTAGAAATTCCTTAATTCTCTCAAACTGAAAGAGGTTCGATAGGTGTAAATGTACATGTCAAATTACAATATAAATTAAAATAGTCCAAGACCATTTTAGCTATTGTAGAGATTGTTCAAATTTTATTTAAGAGACCGGACGTGAAGATATCCTAACCTAAAAAAAGTAAAAAATGGCTATAAACTAGATGGAATCCAAGTTAACACATATCTTAGGGTATCAACTTCATTAATGGACTAACTGAATTAATTCTCTAACCCTTAAATCAAAATAATGTTAGTTAAAGAACTACAACCCTGCGTATCCTCTCTCAAGCTCAACTCTTTTTCACATCTAATCGCTTGCAATTATGTAGCTAAGCATGATATTACAATTCTTCACTATCAATCTTAACTTGCCTATGACACTTTCGTGCATAGTTGATCAACAATCTAACAAATTAGATTTGATCCAACACGTCCTCGCTCAAGAATGGAATTATGTAAACATTAATCAAACATTGACCCAATGCTCGAAATCATTAAAAACAATAATGGTGCAATGAGATAACATATATATAAATCTATCTAAGAATAATCAAATAAGCTTTATAGTCCACAACTAAATCAAAACTCTAGAAATAACAAACTCAATCACTTATTCCTGCGGTAGAAATATAGACAATCTAAAAAATATCCATAACGGGGAACTCAAAGGCAAGGAAAAGAAAAAGAAACAAGTGAAGCTCTTGACTCTCGTCCTCAAACTCGTGGTTGTCCTTGTTACTTAGAAATTGATGAATGAATGTTTCTTATCTTAGGCACACAATAGATGCACGCAAGATACAAATCCATGTGATACTACTTCTAGATATGCGTTGATTAACAATGTTCTTGTAGTATGCTGTGCCTTGTCACAAATTTCCTTGCATTGAAACCAAGTATAATTTCACCACAAGTTTCTCGGTGTGATCCGAGGTCAAACACGGGGACTGTTTGATGTTATTGCGTTATGCTTGTGATACATGTGACCAGGGGTTTTCAATTAATAAAAGTTGTTGTGTACAAGAATATAAACATGTGATAAAGTAAAGTAAAGCGGTAAAGATACGATAATAAAATAAATTGCGTTAAAGTAAATCTAATCTTAGATGATACAAAATACAGGTTTCATGATACAAGATACTGAGGTCAATGCTAACTGTGAAGATATACAAAAATCGTGTTATGCGGTAGCAAGTCTTATGTGTGAAATAGAAAGAGAAAAGATAATTAGTACAAACATCGCAAGTTCCTTAATTGCATTAAAGGCATAAATACGGTTCCGCTTTTCCCTTGACGTACACCTCTTGGTGATCAGTCGCACTCCCACATCTCTGTGGCGAAACAGGGACAAACGTGATGAATGCAAGGTTACTTCCATCTCTAGAAGTACTTCTTGTTTTAGTTAACACATTCTTCTAACTTTCTCTCGACAAATCAGAATGGACATCTTCACTTCTGCTCTCATAGATGAAGATGTTGTTTAGCATGCTTTAGCTAAACATTCTTATTTCTTCAGCACAGAGTAAGTTACTTGTTTAATTCATATTAATTACTAAGGGATTAAGAAGACTTTATGAAGAAAACGATAAACAGAGGAATGAAAATAGACAGAGAAGGGAATATGAAAACGATCGAGACATTCAATATTTCTATTCAGCATCTGATACATGATTTGTGAATGAAGAGATTAAGAAGATGAAATACGGGGATGAATAGAGTTAGAAACAAATACAAATAATCGCCAACGTCTTGGCACCGATCTGGATGGAGATTTGCTTGCCAATGTGGATGGATCGTGCGGACGGATGAGCTTCCCTCTCAGGCTTGCTCAACACGTAGCAGGGATCTGAATATAGAGCCTCGTGGCGGGGATCTGGTAGAATAACACTGAGACTCACCTCTCGGCCTTATCTCTTTTCTTCTCGGATTTATTCCGATCAGTACTCAGCTCAGCCTCTCTCTCAGTAATTTACCAGCAATTAGCCCTTGTATCAATTATTCTCATATTAAGTATATCTTTCTTTGAATTTTATGGGGGTATTTATAGGTGAAAAGCTTTGACTCTTAGCTTGTAGACCCCACTTCTTGTTATGGAATTTTCGGAGATGGAGGAATAAATATTCCTTCTGTTATGCAATCAGACCGTCAAATCTGCATAACGGTTAGTTGTACACGTGTCGCAATCCTCCGCCTTTGTGTTGCTCATTTGTATCTTTCCATCGGTTGCTCGCATGCAGTGTTGTTTTTATTACCGCATGCGGTTGAAATTTAGCTCGGGATTGACTGTCACATTGCACTGTCATTGCGTTAATCGTCTCTTCATTGTTAATTGACTGGCGCAATGTAACAGAGAAGCATTGTTCCATTTCTCATTGAACCTTGATCGCAAGCGGTGACTTGGTTTCCTGCAAAACAGGTAAAAATATCCTCTTCTACCATCTTGACGATGTTAGTAGGTGTAATTGCATCAATTCATAATTATTATATTTCTGAGTTAATTTTCATACAATCAATGCAAATTTTCTCTCTTTTGGCTACAATATCTGAATAAGGCAGTATAAATAACTTGTATTTCTACAAGTTATCACACTTCCAAATTAGATATATGCTTGTCCTCAAGCATATCTTCTACTAAGGAAATAATGCTAAATTCCTCTCCTAATTTTTACGTCGATTGGCTGCTCCGAATGTTACACTTAGGCACATTTCTTAACAATGAAATTTCCTTATATCCTTGCTAATTCTGCACAAAACCCTACTTTATTCTTCTATATAACAAAATTCTGCTCAAAGATGCTTTTCTAATTTTGAAAATATAATGTTTATCTCTTCTTTGTCAAAACAACTTGATATGTCTATGTGCAGTGGTCAAACTTTGCGTTATTTATTAGAGACCGTTGGTCATGGTTACACTCTTCGTTTTGGTTTGTTCCCACAGGTGTCACGCGAACATCCAACTACGGTTGTGTGCCAATTTCAACTTTAACTCATGATATTCAGAAGAGTTGTCTCTTGCATTCTTTTATTTCTTTTCTCTTATTTTCCTTTTTTTTTCCATACTGCGTTTTTCTTGGAAACCCACCTTCATTTTGACTTGCTCCTACGGGTATTATACGAACATCCAACTACGAGCAGGCTTCTTTCACAACTAAACTCTTATCAGGTTGGGAACATTTTTAAGGTTTTCCCTTGCGCTAACATTGGAGTTTGCCATAAGAATTTTTTTTTTTAATGAAATTGAAAATGAACGCATTTTCTTAATCATCACATATTCTTGATCTTATCTGCTCAGACCTTCCCCACCCCCAAATTTAAAGATAAGCAAGGTGCTCATTGCGTTGTTTGGATAGACTAGACAAACACTTAGAATAAAAATTTCAAGAAAGAAGGTTTGAGCAGAACTTTGAAAGATAAAAGGTAAAGTACTGCTAAACTAAGAATTAACTAAGTGTTGGTCAGAATTTACAAAGTATGGGAAATATTTCTAAGTATAAACATATATTACATCATGGCGATGCAATGAATAATGCAAAAGCAAAAGATCAGAACATTGCAAATATTGACAAAGGATGATAAAGAAAAAGGCACAAGCAGAAAGGAGTGAATATCTACTCAATTGTATTGAATATTAACAAAGTATACAAAGAATTAAAAATTAACGCAATACAAAAATTGTGCCTATACAAAGAATCAAAGAATTTCGTTAACTTTTTAAATTTGATTTAGATAGATGCAAGCTAGAATTTGACACCCTGCTTCTAATAACGCAAATACATTTTTGCTAAGGACGGGCAACAACCCTGCAACACACCCCTAAACTAAACACATTTCTGGAGGATACCTCGACATAGTGCATTTAGCTAAGGACGGACAAAGGACACATACGCGCGCAACACACCCTTCAACGCAATGTATTTGGGTGTAATGGACGCAAGGTGTCTCTTATTAACTCACAATGCACCCATCATCACATTACATACTAATTTCCCTTCCTTTTATGTCATCAAAAATGCAAGTCGAAAAGACTTTGCAGTGTCTAATGTTTCATCCAATCATTCACAAAAATTAAAGAACAGCGCTACTAATGTATATAAATTAAAAGAATTAAGCATGACATGAAAAATCAAATTGAAGAGAATTATCGAATACATCAAATGCTACTTCTGAAAAGCAGTAAATAACATGATTTAGAAAGCAATAAAAGAAAACTGTAAAGAAAGCAAGTAAACATAGATAGGGATGCTAATTGAAAGAAGTTCTCAAAATTATCGTAATCATTTCCCCCACAAGCGGTTTAATCCTGCTTGCCCAAGTCAATGGTGTCCATGCGTCGCTCGAAGTCGCCTCCGTAGTACGGCTTAATCCGTTGACCATTGACTTTAAACGCGTTGTTCCCGTCTAAAGTTGTTAGTTCTACTGCTTCGTGAGGAAAGATAGTCTTGATTTTGAACGGCCCAGACCAGCAAGATTTCAACTTTCCTGGGAAAAATCGCAAACGAGCGTTAAATAGTAATACTTGTTGACCTTCGGTGAATTTTCGATCATTTATGCAGTCATCATGCCACTTCTTGGTTTTCTCCTTATAGATCTTGGCATTTTCATAGGCCTCCCTTCGCCATTCAACCAACTAATTCAATTGTAGCTTCCGAACTTTTCCCGCACTTGCTAAATCAAACTGTAGCTTCTTGCATGCCCACATCGCTTTATGTTCCAACTCGAGTGGCAGATGACAAGCCTTTCCAAAGACTAGGGCATACGGGGACATATCAATTTGTGTTTTATAGGCAGTCCTGTACGCCCACAGTGCTTTATCAAGCTTGGGTGACCAATCCTTCCTGGAAGTATTGACTACCTTCTCCAAGATAGTTTTCATTTCTCTATTAGAATTCTCTGCCTGCCCATTAGTCTGTGGGTGATAAGCAGTCGCAACTCGATGGCTGATGTTAAATTTAGTCAACAGGTTGGCAATTATGTGGTTGATAAAATGAGAGCCCTTATCGCTGATCAAGGCCCGTGGTGTCCCATATCGAGCAAAAATATTCTTCTTAAGAAACTTCGCGTTGTGGCCGCATCATTCTTGGCACATGTGATAGCCTAAACCCATTTTGATACGTAATCAACCACAACCAAGATATAGTGATGACCTTCTGATGGTGGAAACGGCCCATGATGTCAATTCCTCAAACATCAAATAATTCCACTTATAAGATTGATGTCAATGGCATTTCATTTCTCTAACATATTCCCCGTTCTCTGACATCTGTCGCATTGCACAACGTGGGCTTGGGCATCCTTGAACAGTGTTGGCCAGAAATAGCCACACTGTAGGACCTTTGCGGCAGTCCCCCAAAGTGTCCTCCCTATGGAGACTCATGACAAAGCTCTAGGATGTGCTTGACTTCGTGCTCAGGAACGCACCAACGTAATATATGATCAGGACCAAGTCGATATAGGAATGGGTCGTCCCAAAAATAAAATTTGGCATTATGTCTTAGCTTATTCTTCTGCTGGTAAGTGTAGTCATCTGGTATTTGACCGCAAACAATGAAATTCACGATGTCCGCATACTAACGAACATTAATTCCTATTGACATCAGCAGCTCATCAGGGAATCTTTCTTCAATATCTTTTTCATTACCTTGAATCTTGCAATTCTCCAGTCTTGACAAATGATCTGCGACTTGGTTCTCGGTGCCCTTCCGGTCTTTGATCTCTAGGTCAAACTCTTGTAGTAGCAACACCCACCGTATAACCCTTGGTTTTGCATCCTTTTTTGTCATCAATTACTTGATCGCAGAGTAATCCGTATACACCACAACGTTTGTTCCGATTAAGTATTGTCGGAATTTCTCCAGTGCAAATACCAATACAAGCATTTCCTTCTTTGTAGTTGTATAGTTCTCTTGCGCATCATTCAACATATTACTTGTATAATAAATAGGATGCGATACCTTGTCCTTGCGCTGACTTAACACTGCACCCACAGCATATCCGCTTGCATCACACATCAACGCAAATGGTTACATCCAATCCGTCGCAACCAAGATGGGTGCAGTGATGAGCGCATCTTTTAATGTGTTAAATGCTTTGGTGCCCACGTCATCAAAGTTATATTCTCGGTCAGCTTCAAGGAGCGCACTTAGGGGCCTTGTGATTTGGGAGAAGTTGCGAATAAACCTTCTATAAAATTCAGCGTGTCCCAGAAGGCTCCTAAGTGTTTTCACGTTCACTTGTGGGGATAGCTTGGAAATTGCGTCGATCTTTGCCTGATCGACTTCCAATCCGACCTTAGAGATTTTGTGACTCAGAACTATTCCTTCATCCACCATAAAGTGGCATTTTTCCCAGTTCAGAACAAGATTTGTTGTCACACACTCTTCAAGACCTTTTCAAGGTTAGATAGACAGAAGTCATAATTACTGTCGAAGACTGAAAAATCATCCATGAATAACTCGACTGACTCCTCCAAGTAATCTCAGAATATTGTCATCATGCATCGTTGGAAAGTGCCTGGCGCATTGCAGAGTCCAAACGGCATGCACCGAAATGCAAACATACCGAATGGGCATGTGAAGGTTGTCTTGTCTTGATCCTCCAGCGCAATTGCTATTTAGTTGTACCCTGAATAGCCGTCAAGAAAATGGAAGAATTTATTCCCCGCAAGTCTGTCTAGCATCTGATCAATGAACGGGAGTGGAAAATGGTCCTTTTTAGTGGCCAAGTTTAACTTGCGATAATCCATGCAAATTCTCCACCCCATAGTCGTTCTTGTGGAAATTAATTCATTCTTATCATTAGTGACAACTGTCATCCCCCCTTTCTTTGGAATACACTGTACTGGGCTCACCCAGCTACTATCAGATATCATGTAGATAACTCTTGTGCCAGCCACTTCACTATTACCTTCTTTACGACCTCCCTCACAGCCGGGTTCAAGCGACGTTGCCTTTCTACCGATCCTGCCATTCCTTCTTCCAGATGAATCTTGTGCATACAATACGAGGGATTGATTCCTCAAATGTCTGCCAAGGTCCATCCTAAGGCCTTTGCGTTATTTCTTAGGATCTGTATGGTAATGTGTTCTTTCTCCTTACTCAGTGATGCAGAAATGATAAATGGTAATGTGTTGTTACTTCCTAAGTAAGCATACTTAAGATGCACAGGCAATGGCTTTAACTCTAGCACAGGTGCCAAAGATCACTTAGTGCATTGTGATGTCCGTTCAGATAACTTGAGTGGTTCAAAATTTGATTCCACAAGAATCGCAACGCAATCCTCCTCCAATATTGCGCCAATTCCAAGATCTTCTTCCTCCAGCTCCTTCAGGGGTTCGTGCCAACGTTCTTCCCGCAGTTCCTCAATATATTGGCAATTTTTCATGTCACCTGGGTACTTCAACGCATTGAACACATTGAATTTCTCTTCCTGATCGTCAACCCTGATGGTCAATTCCCCTTTCTGCACATCGATCAGTGCTCGCCCTGTTGCGAGAAATACCCGACCCAGGATGATAGGGACTTCTCTGTCAGCTACGTAATCCAGTATGAAAAAATCTGTCGGAAATATAAACTTTTCCACTTGCACAAGTACATCTTCTATTTTACCCTCCGGATGCTTTATTGATCTATCGGCCAACTGTAATGTGATCGTGGTTGGTAGCATTGCCGATATCCAGCTTCCTAAAAATCGATAAGGGCATTAGATTTATGCTCGCCTCTAAATCGCACAGTGCATTCCCGACCATCTTCCTTCATATCGTGCAAGACAATGTAAAACTCCTAGGGTCCTTCATTTTAGTGGGGATATTGTTTTGAAACAACGCACTGCATTCATACGTTAATGCAACTGTTTCATTTTCCCCAATCTTTCTTTTATTGGCTTGGATATCCGTGAGAAATTTTACATAACTCGGCATCTGCTTTAGTGCTTCTATTAAGGGAATGTTAATGTGTAGCTTTCGGAGAACATCCAAAAACCTCTGAAATTGTTTGTTATCATCTTTCTTCTTCAGTCTAGATGGGAAAGGCTGAGGATCCCGTCTTTCTTCTTGTTTAGTTGGTTGTTTGCTGAGGTCTTGTTCTTGCTGTGTTTCATTATCTAGAGGTTGAGTTGATTAAGAATTCAAGTCTTGAGGAGCTTCATCTTTTGTAGATGAACTTGCTTCTGAACTGGTAATTTTTCCACTATTAATTGATTGATCATCATCAGCAGTCAAATCTACTGGTGTTGTTGTTGAATCTGGTACTGATGGTATAGGGGCTATTGTCCTGCCACTTCTCAATGTTACTGCGTGACATTGTTCTTTACCTCGCTGCCCCGATGCTCCTGAGTTGTTGTGCCGCATACCAGGTGCATTCTTCTTTACTTCCCTCGCAAGCTGATCTATCTGCTCTTCCAGTTTTTTAAGGTTGTCAGCTTGCGATTATCTCATTACCTCGCTCTTTTCAATGTAATGTTTTAACGATGATTCCAGAGACGAGGTGCTGCAAGAGGTATCATATACGAACGGTTGGTCGCAGGGTGGTATATCTTAAGAATTACCTAGGTTGCAGTTCATAGTAGTGAAGACCGGAGGGTTGCCTCTATCCCCTTATAAATGTTCTAATAGAAACTATGGCTATCCTGGTTGTGATTCCCATCCCAACTTGAAGTTAGGTGATCCCACCAGCCAGGGTAGTAGATGTTGCCAAACGATTCATCATAGACAGAATATACGGATTGTTGATTCCATGGTCAGACTTCTACTGGATGTCCCTCCCCACATTGGATGCAATTCATTGCGGCCACGTGAGTCACCGCATTAACTTGCGATGATCCTTGAGAGAGAGTTCTCTATTGATTAGCCACCTTTCGGAGGAGCGAGGTCATTGTGGTCATTTGATCGACTAGTGCGCTCATTGTATCAGTTGACACATCAGCACTTTCTACTCTTTCTTGCTCTAGACCTCTTACCTCGAGCCCAGTATCAATCCACTCATCAAAATGTCGCGAGATGCGATCCAAGATATTTTTTGCTTCCGTATATGATCTGTTCATTAATCTTCCTTCTGCGGAGGCATCGACAACTGCTTGTGTTGATTGGTCTAAGCCATTGTAAAAGGTTTCCATCATAATACTATTGGGAATCCCGATATGCAGACAGCTCTTCACTAACTATCAGAATCGCACCCAGGCAGTGCTCAAGGTTTCATAACCCTTTTGCTCAAAATTCAACACATCCCTCCGTCTCCTTGTGTTGACGACTGGAGGGAAGAATCTGGTCATGAACCTATCCACCAACTATTCCCATGCTTTGATCTCATTCGGCTCTAATGACTGAGCCTACCTCTTTGCTTCATCCCACAGTGTGTACGGGAAAAGATATAACCTAAGTCTTTCTTGAGTCACATCAAGCATGGAGAATGCGCTGCACATGTCTACAAAATTCGTCAAATGCGCATGTGGGTCTTCTCCTTGTAATCCTCCAAATTGACCCATATTCTGAATCATCTACAGCATGACTGGTCTGATTTCAAAGCATACATTCTCCTCAACCGTTTGTCTTGAGGTTCCTGGTGAGAAGTTTTAAAAATCTGGCGCTGCATAATCTCTCATTGGGACATCATGATCAGTAGCAAGAAATATGGAGCCTTGCACTGGCCCATTTTTCCTTTGATTCCCTGCGGGAGCCTCGTTATTATTAGCCATGCTTCTTCACCACTTACTTCGGCTCTTATGAATTCTTACACGAATAATATACTTGATCTCTGGGTCCATTTAGAATTTCTGGATCACTCCAGCACTCATAAGCCGTCATACTGTTCTTCGCGTTGAACAGCCAGTACAAAGAGATATGTCCTACGAAATACCACAAAATACTTAAACAATAAACCGTTAACTAATCCCCGACAACGGCGCTATAAACTTGTTACTTAGAAATTGATGAATGAATGTTTCTTATCTTAGGCACACAATAGATGCACGCAAGATACAAATCCATGTGATACTACTTCTAGATATGCGTTGGTTAACAATGTTCTTGTAGTATGCTGTGCGTTGTCACAAGTTTCCTTGCATTGAAACCAAGTATAATTTCACCGCAAGTTTCTCGGTGTGATCCGAGATCGAACACATGAACTGTTTGAGGTTATTGCGTTATGCTTGTGATACATACGACCAAGGGTTTTCAATTAATAAAAGTTGTTATGTACGAGAATATAAACATGTGATAAAGTAAAGTAAAGCGGTAAAGATGTGATAATAAAATAAATTATGTTAAAGTAAATCTAATCTAAGATAATACAAAATACAGGCTTCATGATACAAGATACTGAGGTCAAGGCTGACTGTGAAGATATACAAAAATGGTGTATATGTGTGAAATAGAAAGAGAAAAGATAATTAGTACAAACATCGCAAGTTCCTTAATTGCGTTAAAGGCATAAATATGGTTTCGCTTTTCTCTTGACATACACCTCTCGGTGATCGGTCGCACTCCCACATCTCTGTGGTGAAACAGGGACAAACGTGATGAACGTAAGGTTGCTTCCATCTTTGGAAGTATTTCTTGCTTTAGTTAACGCATTCTTCTAACCTTCTCTCGACAGATCAGAATGGCATCTTCACTTCTGCTCTCAACGGTGAAGATGCTGTCTAGTATGCTTTAGCTAAACATTCTTATTTCTTTAGCACATAGTAAGTTACTTGTTTAATTCATATTAATTACCAAGGGATTAAGAAGACTTTATGAAGAAAGCGATAAATGGAGGAACGAAAATAGACAGAGAAGGGGATATGAAAACGATCGAGACATTCAATATTTCTATTCAGCGTCTAATACATGATTTGTGAATGAAAAGATTAAGAAGACGAAATACAGTGATGAATAGAGTTAGAAACAAATACAAAATAAACGCTAACGTCTTGGCATCGATCTGGATGGAGATTTGCTTGCCAATGTGGATGGAGCGTGCGGACGGATGAGCTTCCATCTCAAGCTTGCTCAATCGGTAGCACAAATCTGAGTATAGAGCTTCGCGGCGAGGATCTGGCAGAATAACATTGAGACTCAACTCTCGGCCTTGTCTCTTTTCTTCCCGGATTTCTTCCGATCAGTACTCAGCTCAGCCTCTCTCTTAGTAATTTAGCAGCAATTATCCCTTGTATCAATTATTCCCGTATCAAGTATATCTTTCTCTGAATTCTATGGAGGTATTTGACTCTTTGCTTGTGGACCCCACTTTTTGTTATGAAAATTCCGGAGATGGAGGAATAAATATTCCTTCTGTTATGCAATCAGACCGTCAAATGTGCACAATGGTTAGTTGTACACGTGTCGCAATCCTCCGCCTTTGTGTTGCTCATTTGCATCTTTCGATCGGTTGCTCGCATGCGGTGTTATTTTTATTACCGCATGCGGTTGAAATTCAGCTCAGGATCAACTGTCGCATTGCACCGTCATTGCGTTAATCGTCTCTTCATTGTTAATTGACAGGCGCAATGTAACAGAGATGCGTTGTTCAATTTCTCGTTGAACCTTTATCACAAGCAGTGACTTGGTTTCCTGCAAAACAGAGTAAAAATATCCCCTTCTACCATCTTGACGATGTTAGTGGGTGTAATTGCGTCAATTCATAATTATTGTATTTCTGAGCTATTTTTCATACAATCAATGCATATTTTCTCTCTTTTGGCCGCAATATCTGAATAAGGCAGCATAAATAATTTGTATTTCTACAAGTTATCAGTCCTCCAATGTTGTCCTCTCAGTCTTCTAGCCCTTTAAAAGTTGAAATAAAAGTTATCTACTACAGGACAAAACTTGTTATACACGATATTACGACATTTCTAGAAACATCATAGATAAATGCAGAAAACTAAAACCAAAATAGAACACAAAGTATCGTAATCTAGTTTGGTACAATACTACTTACGTCTAAATATGGTAATCTAACTTGGTACAATACTACTTATGTTTGAGGGACAATGTGTCTATAGAAAGATATAGTCACTAACATAGCACATGACCACACATGCTTAGGGCCACTAGAGACATTGTGTTTGTTGGAGCTTCTGCACCTTTACACTATATGCCTCATGGAAGCCATGGTTTCCGTTCCTTTTGGTTTCTACTAAGTTTATTTTAGTTAATGAATTCCATTCACTTGTTCAGTTTATTTATTGGGTTGAGTTTATGTCCATAAGATAATAGGCTTGTGTGTTTATTTATAATTCTCATTTTTTTTATTCTGAATATGAGGAATGATGCTTTATTACTTGTTCAAAATTCACTATTATTTTGTTTGTTTTCGTTGACTTTGTTCTATTAGTTGTTTCTCTTCCTTTTGACAACCTTTGTAGCTTGGCTTTATAAGTTATTGTTATGGTTTCTATTAACTTCATGAGTTTCGTTAATTTGTCTAATTTATTTATTAAGATGAGTTTATGTGTTTTTGTGTTTATTTATAATTCTCATTTTTACATTGTGAATATGAAGAATGATGCTTCTTGCTTGTTCAAAACTCTCTATTGTTTTATTTGTTTATATTGAGTTTGTTCTATATGAGGTTTTTCTCTTCCTTTTTGACAACGTTCCTTTAGTTGATACGTTATTGTTATGATTTTTATTGAGTTCATAAGTTTCATTAATTTATCGAATTTATTTCTTGAGTTCTATGTGCTTTTATGTTTATTTATAATTCTCATTTTTTTCTTTTTGAATATAAAGAATAATGTTTCATACTTGTTCAAAACTCTCTATTGTTGAGTTTGGTGTATTAGTTATTTATCTACTAAGTTCATTTTAGTTCATAAATTTCATTAACTTGTTGAGTTTATGTTGATATGTTTAGTTAATTTTAGTCTAGATGCATGAAAATTATTTTAACCAATTCATTTTTTACCACAACTAGAGGTGGTAAAAAATACTATATATCTTTTCTTGTTTATTTTTTCGAGTTATATAGGAATTTATTTCTTAAAATCAAAAGACCCAACTAGTATTTTGTTTTTGGAAATACAGTCAAAGTAAAAAACTAATTGAAAAAAAAATAAGAAAAAAATAAAATCCGACCAAGGTGGTTAATATAATGATAAATCTCTTTAAAAGTTTTGTTGATGAAATTGTATTATCAGTGAAGTTAATGCATCATATTCTCGTCAACAAAATGCCATTATTGAATATAGAATGAAATATTAAATGAAAGAAAGAATGTTATGTTATTAAGTTCTAGGTTTCGTAATAATATTTGGGGAAGCTGTTTTATACTTTTTTATTATTATTATTATTAACCTAGTTTCTCACAAAATGTTCAATTCAATACCATATGAGTTTTCGAAAGGATATTCACCTAACTTAAACTATTTTAAAGTGTGAGGGTGTCTAGCTAAAGTATTATATATATCCAATATTCAAAAGAAACCTACTATTAGATCTAAAACTTTTGGTTGTGTATTTGTTCATTATGCTCATAATAATCTTGCTCTTTGATTTATGTGTCTATGTATAGCTTAATTTGTGAGTATGGAGATGTTGTATTCTTCCAACATATTTCCTATGATTAAATTTGTTGATGAGTCGGCTGATATTTACTCGCTAATTAGGTATTGTATCTTTTTTCCATGGATGTTGTAAATGATTTGAAGCTAGAAGTAGTAAGAGATTAAAGGTTAGCAAAAGCTTTACACGTGATAATTTCTTTACCATCTTTCTAGCTGGGATCTCATGTACGAAGACAAGTAGTTTGTATTTGAGAGATGAAGATCCTAAAACTTACTTAAGAACTTAAATTCATCGATTCGTGTTTATTGAAAGAAACAATTAAAATTGAACTAAAATATATAGTTATTAATCACACATGGGACTTTGTACATCTACCTAAGGAAAATAATGTAACACTCTGCACAATTTTTTTTAGTAATAATGTAATTTTAGTAACTTTATTATTTAGAATATCAGTAATTATTATTAGTTTGAGGAAATTTTTGGAATTTTGGACTTCAAGTATAAGTGCGGGAATTTAAATGTTGGCATGAAATTATTTAATTTGAAATTCAAATTGAAAATTAATGGCAGGGATTAATTTTCTTTTGAAATGGAAAAGAATTTAATAGTATAAAATGGAAAGGAATTAAATGTAATTATATTTACTTCCTTTTTCCTTTTTTATTATTATTATTGTTGTTGTTGTTCTTTTATAAAAAGTCAAACCCCACCTCCCTTTTCTTCCTCACATTCGTGAGCCCGTCCGACGCCGCCCAAAGCCGCCGCGTCAGTTTCTTCTTCATAACCTCCATCCACAACTGCTCAAGCGTCGTTCGCTTTTGCCGTAATTGGATCTATCAATTTGGGTAAGATTTCTGTCATTTGGGTTTGTTTTCGGTTGATTCTTGAATACTCATTTACTTTTGGCATCAATTGGTTAATACCCATTGTGTTTCAACATTGGATTCATGTTTGTGTAGGTATTGAGGTGTCGTTCAGTGAAGTTGGAGTTTGTTTTATCGATGGTAAGTTTTATGTTTTGATTACCCTGTCGTGGATTAATTTTGGTTGTTGAGAAATTTTGGTAAAGTCATTTGGTAGTGATTTTTTACGAAGGTACATATGGATAATTTATTTGAGACATTGGTAGTAAAGTATGTATTGGATTCAAGCTTTAATCATGTAAGCCTAATTTCAAATTATGATTAGGGGGTTGATTCAAGAATTTCATTCAAGATGAAGAAGAGTTTGGTTTGCTAATTATTTGGACTTAAAATTGGAGGTTTGGAAGGTGAATTCAAATTGGACCACACATTAGGTAAGGTTATCTGGAAATATTTTGTAATATTTAGGTGTTTGAAATTTGGCCTTAACTATTAATTTTAAAGCTTGGTTTATGTTTAGGCTTGATTAAGGATTCAAGAATTTCACAAAGATTCAATTGCTTTTTGGTTCGACCTAATATCAAGGTAAGTAATCTTACTATTGGAACTATTCACGTGCCAGACATTAGATGTATGCTAGCATGATAAATGTACGATATGGCAGAATGTTAGCATGATAGACTGATAGTATAACATGATCAAAGTATGTTCTGGTACGAGATCTGAATTATTTATTTATGCACATAGACACTTGAATGCTAGTATGAGATAGTATGTGCTTCCTTATGGGTGTATTTGATCTGATGATGTTGACGTACACATGTATATTGTAGAACCATGATGTTGAGGTATATGTGTATGTTGTAGAGCCATGATGTTAAGGTTTATATGTATGTCATAAATTCGTACAGTGATGATTATGATGTTGAGACTGTGCAAATGTTCTTACTAATTAGTTAGATGCCCATTAGATTTTATGTTTCCTTTGGGATTCATCAGTTTGTGTTTCCTTCGGGATTCACCAGTTTGTGTCTCCTTCGAGACTCACCAGAGGTAGTGGGCATACTTAACTACATTAAGATAGGACTCAGTCTCCTTCTTGTTTCATGTGAATATGTGTCCCATGAGGGCTATAGTAGTTCATATGTTTCACCAAAGATGGGTATCTAGAGGACATAGATGCCCAGCCTGACCTCAGTAGTGGGGTTACTTACTGAGTATTTTATACTCATTTTTTCTCATGTTGTTGTTTTAGGTAAGGGTAAAGATGCACCGGCGATGGCAAGCGGAATTTGTGATCGAGCCACTAGGACTAGTTTTTACACTTCCACATCATGAGATTTAGAGTTCTTTTCATGTTTCTCTCAACTTTTAGTTTTGATGTTTAAAACATATTTTTAAGAATCGTTTTTCAAACTTATTTATTATCTTTTATGATCTATGGGTACCCTAATATTTTTTTAGTATTTGAATTTAATAAAAGTCTTTTGAACTTACCTTATTTAATTAGCATTTATTTTGCCATAATCGAGTATCGTTTTGAGTTCCATGCATGCATGTATTTAGTAACGATCTAACTTAAGTCCTAGGGGGTCGGGTTGTTACAAATAAACTCATTAGATTTAAATGGATGATGGTATATAAAAACAAGATATTGATTATTTTGAAACATATTTTCATATAACTAACATAGATACTATTACTTCATGATCATCAGGTGGGAAGTCGACAGGTTGACATTTCAAAATTTTATATATTATTTTACCTTAAGGATGTGCTCTTCCATCTCTATGGTTCATGAATTTCACGGATCTTCCGCACAATCATAAAATCAATTTAATTTAGGTCATGTTTGATAATTATTGGATTTTTTATTTTTGTTTTTGAAAATTAACTCTATTTCATCTACATTTTTTACCATGATTCACGTATTTTATAAGTACAATGGTTAACTTCGTAGTCAAATTCAAAAAAGAAAAACATCTTTTTTAAAGCTACTTTTATTAGTTCTCAAAATTTGACTTGGTTTTGTAAATCATTAATGAAAATTAAATAACAAAAGAAGAAATTCGAAGGTAAAAGTAATATCTATTGGCTTATTTCAAAAACAAAAATAATTACCATACAGATCCTAATTTTCACCTCTTTTTTTAAATTTCAAACACTTGACCGAGAAAATTAATTAAATAAACAACCCTCATTGATATAAACTTTACTAACTAGAAATTTTGTTCGTAATGATGATAAATTTTGAAAATTAGTAGTCCAATGAAAAACGAAAAGGTAAGTAGCTAATAAATGAATATAAATATGGATATTTATACTGGATAATATTTTTTTAAAATAATTAAGTGTGGAGTAATATTTTTAAAAAATTATAAATATAACAAAATCTATTTATGATAGACTTTTATTAATATTATGGTCTACTACTGATAGAATTTTATTAGGGATATGGTCTATCAATATTAGACCTTAAAAGTAAAATATGAATTTTTTTATACTTGCAAATTCTTTCCCATTATGTTATATCTGCAAACATGTAATTTCTTATTGCTATATTTACCATGGCCTCTAAATTAATTATGCAAAGATATTTATAGTGATAACATTAGTGGGAGAAACAATGTGGAGTTGGGAATATATTGGATAGATATCCATGAACACAAAATCCAAAAGAATTATTAAATATTGTATTTAATTAAATTTGACACATGGGTATTCAATTTCTTGAATTTAGAAGTGACTCTCTGATCCCTATAAATAGAAGAAGCAAATCAATATATTTTGCACATCACAATAAGAAATACACTTTAGAGCAAATAATTTAAGAGAATGAAGGGTTGTGGGATTACAGTTATTGCTCTTGTAATTTTGCAATCTTTTCTTGCTTTTTCCTTTGACCCAAGTCCTTTGCAAGATTTTTGTGTGGCAATTAATGATGCTAGATCACCTGGTATGTTTTACATTTTAATTATGTTTTTCTGGCAATTAATAATTTGTTTTTTTTACTTGATATTTCTCAATCAAGAAATCATTAAAATGCTTTGAAGAATAACCATTATTTTTTGGTAAATATATATTGGTGTGCTTTACATGACTTACAAAATAAGGAAGAGTATTTTTAACTATATTTAACGTTTCAATTTCTTTAAATTTGACCATAAACTTAAATATATATTGTAATCTTTACATATATCTCAGGTTTCAATAATCGGCCCACTAATTTTAACCAATAATATTGTGTAATGGTGTGCAGTAAAGTTTTGCACAAAAATAAGTTTGACTAATACACAAATTAATCATTCAAAATAGTTTTGCTAAAATTTAAATTTTTCTAACAACAAAAAAAATAGCTCTAATGCTCCTCTTACCCAATATTTTATCAGCTTTACATCGTACTTAGGCTTTATAATTCATGAAATACATAAGAGGGATTTTTTCAATGATATTTAGAGCGAGAATATATTATAGTATTAAAATTGCTAACATTTTTTTAAAAAGAAAATAAGATTATGCAACAATTATCCAACTTGATTTTTAATTATATTCCATGAAATTGAAAGTAAGTAAAGGTTTTTTTTTTTATCTTTTTATTTTAATTTAAATAACTATGCAAGTTTCCGGTTAGTTATGTTTTTACTTATATCTCTATTTCATTTTACTATTATTATTTTCTCCTATTGAAACTTTTTATTGTTATTTTTATTTGACTAATTTCGTTAAAAATTAATATTGAAAGACTAAATTATAAATCCAAAAATTAAATTTAAGATTTATTGAGAGTATAAATATTATAATTGAATAAATTTGAAAATTCATGGAGATGAAAATAATATATTTTTTTAACATTTTTGTATAGTATTTCTGAATGGCAAGTTCTGCAAAGATCCAAAATATGCCGTCGTCAATGATTTCTTATTCCAAGGACTCAACAATCCTGGGAACACGGAGAATCCAAATGGCTCCAATGTGACTTTGGTTAACGTAGACAAATTGCCAGGACTCAACACTCTTGGCGTCTCCTTAGCTCGCATCGATTACGCTCCTTATGGGCTTAACCCACCACATACCCATCCACGTGCCACTGAAATTCTTGTCGTCGTAGAAGGTAGTCTCCTTGTTGGCTTCGTCACCTCTAATCCCGACAACAAACTTTTCTCGAAACTTTTGTATAAAGGAGACGTGTTTGTGTTTCCTGTTGGCCTCATTCACTTTCAGTTCAATGTTGGCCGTACTCCAGCACTTGCTTTTGCTGGACTCGGCAGCCAAAACCCCGGTGTTATTACAATTTCTAACGCTGTGTTTGGATCCAAACCACTAATCCCGGTTGATGTTCTTGAGAAAGCTTTTCAATTGGATGCCGATATTGTCGCCTATCTTCAACGGCGATTTGGTGAACCATCTAATTATTAGAGGTCGATGTCAAATTTAGGTTCTATTTAAAATGACTTTCTAAATGCTTAAAAAGTGTTTTAGGTACTTTAGAAAGTAGTCTAAACATCTCTAATAATCTTCTATGTATTGGCTTAAGTTTGCCCCCTCCTGAATCCTTGAAGTTAAAAATAAAAGAACTTCTGATGTTATTTCTAACTTTGAGATTTTTTTTTCTTTTTTTTTTCTTTTTTTTCTTTTTTTCATATTTCTGTTTCGAGATATTTCAATCTTACAACCGTACTTGATGCTAGCTCTAACTCGTATTTATTAACCATAGTTATAACACTAATTTTTTTTTATGGTAGAATCAAATATCTGATTTCGAGATTGATAGTACAACGGTTACCGCTCATTTAGCGATAACCATATTAATATATAATAAAAAATTACCTCTCTTTTTTAATTAAAATTGCCAAGTTATCATGCAAAAGAGGTCATAATTGTTAGTAATATTCATATTTGTCGAATCTTGTGTTTAGAAGTAATTTTAAAAGGGTTAAAATTACCTTTTTTTCATATTTAAAATAACTCTAAAATATGTTTTTAAATATCACAAATTAATTCTGTTAATAAAAAAACACATTTAATAGCGTAAAATCAAACATTAAATTGATTTTGAATGATAAAAAGATTTTTTTAAAAATTGAATATGAAAAAAATGATTTTAATAATTTCAAAATCAATTTTAAACCTTTCTAATTTTTAGTGAATTGACAAAAAACATGTAGTTGATCATGTTTGAGTGAATTTATTCAGAAAAACTTAGGCCAAGATTGGTAACTATTTGGTTTTTTGTTGTTGTTTTTTAAAATTAGGCATATTTCATTCACATCTCTTACCGTGATTTGCGTATAAGGGTTAAATTCTTAGCCAAATTTCAAGAACAAAAACAATCTTTTAAAAGCTACTTTTTTTAGTTTTCAAAATTTGGCTTAGTTTTTTAAATCATTGGTGAAAAGTAGATAACAAAAAAAAAGAATTTTGGAGGTAGAAGTAGTGTCCATAGACTTAATTTTTAAAAATAAAAATAAAAAACAAAATAGTTACCAAATAGAGCCTTAACAATTAATAGTCTTTTAAAACTTTTGTGGTCTTTTAATTATTCAGTGACACTAGTAATGACCATGAAAATAGTATTTAAATATTTAAAGAAAAAATAAAACTCAAATGCAAATGTTTTCATTTCTAAAATTAACAAGAAATAGATAATATTTTATGTGATAAGAAAAATAAAATTGTATATATAAAAAGAACTTAATTTAATTCTGTCTCAGGCTAATTTTTTCTCTCTCTCTTACTTTTCTCCCCTTTTTAGTCTTTTTTGTCAAGAAGTTATTCTTTAATTATCTCCATTTTTTTCTTTTTGACCCATGCATCAATTTGATATGTAAAATATAAATAACACATTTTTTCCTATTATACATGTATCTCAGTTAGAAGTGAAAGAATGCAACAATATAATTATACGTAATTATCTCGGCCCGGATAGTTATAACTCATTATAATAGTTGTGTCTATTGGACTCAACTCAATAAACACATACATTCGAAGAATCATGTTCTATCTAGAAAAGTTGCAATTCTATCCGTACCAATACCAATTGGACTCGGTAGACATCTATACTTGAAGAGTACTCGTGCCCCATCTAGAAAGAGTAAAATAGAAAAATATTCAAAAGGTAGAAGTAAAAGAGGAAATTATTTCATTTATATATATTAGCTACAAAGCACGTGTGATGCAGATGGCTAAAATTCTTTAGAACATCAATTTTGTTAGTAAAATTTCAATAACAAATGACTATAAATTTTATTAAGTTTAAATAATAGATATCTGACATAAGAATTCAAAATAATAACATAGTTCATGGCCAAAATATAAATTTTGAATAATAGATAGCTAACATAAGAATTCAAAATAATAACATAGCAAATATAAAACAACTTGCACGTATTTGATGATCCACAAAAAATTTGGAACATAAATTTTGATTGTGACATATAAGTTTTGAATCAGTATATGTTTCATCCAAATATAAATTATATATTTTTAACATGAAATAACAACATAAATCATCTATCTAAGAAAAACAAAATAAATCATCGACTAACTCATGAATAATATCTTTGATAATTATTGTTTTTATTGGCTTGTGATTCAAAAGGATTTATTTTCCTCCTACAACAAATATTACTATTGGAATAAATTCGAGAATAAATCAAAATAAAAAATTTGATAATATATATATTAATACCTTTATTTTAGATCTTTTGTATTTATTAAATTTGATTGTATTGCTCATGATTATTGTTACCATAGATACTTTTAACACAATGAATAAAAAATATTAAACTTAAACACTGGAGAAACAAGTAAAAGTTTTGGTTCAAACAGATAAATAAAATATATATTCTGATAAAATTGAAATAATATAAAACTAACCAAAGATTAAACTAAAAAGAACATAATAATAATAATAAAAATTTTCACGAAGTAATTAAATTACATACTCAACATTTAAATAAAATATCACAAATTTATAAATCTTTATCATGGTTGAAAAGGAAGGACACATTCCATATGATTGTATCACTGCAAAAAGGGAAAAAAAATTAAATATACTAAATAATTTGTCAATTGGGAAAAAAATACATTTGACGAATTGAATATTTAAAAACTTCTCACAAAGAACCATGAAGTAGAAGCATTGATGTGAAATGTATAATGAATGAAATTGTGGAATCCTTTACATTCCACATCCTTCTATAATGTTGCCACTCTTTAAAGTTTGAAGTCAATTTGCAATTGCTACACTTTTTAATCTAAAATACTCGTCATTGTTAACACTCTCTCGTGAACCTTTTCTTTTACTTTCATATCCTTTTGCTCACTTTTTCCCCATTTTCAAATCTAGTTTAATTTCTTTATTCTTTTTTTAATATCTTAATACTCTTTTATATATTAAATAATTGACTAATTAGGAAAAGATCCATTTGGTAAATTGAGAATGAAAAAGCTTCTTGTAATTTATGTCAATGGTCTCTTTCAAAATAACAAAATTCTTTTAATAAAAAGAATGAAACTGAATTTTCGACTTACAAAAATTAATATTTGAAAATAACCCAAATATTTTAAACAAATCTACTCATCGACAATGTATCAATATTTTATTTTAAAGAGACTACGAATATTTAAAAAAAAAAAAAAAACAAACAATAATAAAACAAAATTTAAATATGAAGATAACAATCATATCTTTTTATCGAAGAAAATAAGTTTATTGACTATTAAAACTTCATTCTGGTAGGATCCAATATTTTCTTTATGAAGAACGAAAACTTCAGTTATCATTCAACAATTATTTCTATCATAATATTCTGAAAATGGAGATGGAGAGCTAAAGAAAAATAAGAAAGTTTGTATTTATTCTTTATAAGGAATGTGCTACAAATTTTAGTTATCATATGAAGAGATATGTCAGGAGAATTCCATAGAATTTGTAAAAGGTGTAATTATTATTGATTAATTATTTTATTTTTTGCTTGAGATGTACGCTCATGTAAGAGGAAATAGAAATTAAGGTTTAGGAGGGCAATATGGAAATTGTGGACAATTTCAAGGGCACAAAGGAAATTATACTAGTTTAAGGACAGGTGGATCTTATGTGATTAAAAATCTTTAGATATAAATTTTTTTAAATGAATATGGTTAAATGTAAAAGGAATGAAAAGGTTAAATGACTAAAAATATATTTTACTTGGTTAGTTTGGGAGAAGGAAAAACAAAAAGATTTATGATGTGAAATGATGCTAAAAAAAAAAAAAGACATATAAGGATGTATATGTTAAAAATACATAATAATAAATACTTATATCTTCTTAAAATAGAAAAATAAAAAGGGAAGAAATTGTTTATATACATAATTTCGATTTAATTGAAAAAGAATTGAATATCCATAAAGTCTAATATTATACATAATTGGGATTATTATTGCGAAGGTGAAAATAATCATAAACTATCACCTTAACATCTGATTTTTGATAAAAAATTTTAAATTTTTTTTTTTTTTTTTTTTTTTTTTGAGTTATATCTTCTTGAAATAGAAAAATGGTATAGATATTGAATCCTGTTTTCATTGAAAAATCAATATGAATGTAATTATTTTTTTTAAGGGATATGTATTTGTTAAATTAATTTTTTTAAAAAACCAACAAAGAGGTTCCATAAAGAAAAAAAGAAAAAAAAAGTAAAATAGGTAAAAGATAAAGGCTTGTTGGAATATTTAATGGTAAAAGTAAATTGTGTAATTAAATGGAGAGGTGTAATTGTGAGGGTAAAATGGGTATTTTAAAAAAAAATTAAGGGCAAATTGGAACTAAAGATTTCCTTTATGCCTTATATATTGTAAGATATGATGATTTTACATATAGTCTAAAGTAATTTTAGAAACATTTGAAAGTATCGTAAATATTCTACAACAAAATGAAAAAAACACTTTACTAGAAAAGAACACACTCTCACATCAAATCTAAAGTGGCTTGAAAAAAACCTATGAACTCACAAAGGAATATGGTCGTTTTGTGAATAGTTCAACTTAGGGGTGATATATTTAGTTACATGAAATATATGCAAAGGTTTTGTTTAAAAAATTTATTTTTACCATATGTGAAGTAGAGGAATAAGCCTTTGACTTCGAGACTAATAATATAAACACTATACCAGTAGGTTATAATCATTTTTGGCAAAGATATACAAATTTAAAATAATAGAATTCAAACAATTCTCTAAACTTTAATCTATGAATTATCTGTTAATTAAGGTCTCGTTCGATAACCATTTCGTTCTTTATTTTTAATTTTTGAAAATTAAGCATATTTTCTTCCTATTTCTTGCACTGATTTACATTTTTCTTAAATATAATTGTTGAATTCTTAGCTAAATTTAAAAAACAAAGATAATTTTTTTAACGCTACTTTATTTAGTTTTCAAAATTTGGCTTGGTTTTTTAAACAATTGGTAAAAAATAAATAACAAATAAAAAAATTTAGAGGTGGAAATAATGTCTATAACCTTAATTTTCGAAAATAATATTCTTTTGTTTGTTTAAGACAAAACCTAATAAAAGGCCTACTAAAAATACATTTAGATTGAATTCCTTACTTTTGAGTTTTAATAATCTGCCTTCTTTTTCAGAAACACTTTTAACAATCTGTTGTTCTATTTTCATTTTATTTCATCAGTGTAGTAAATGAACTCTTTTGTGGCAACTATTATCATAGTCCATAATCATAGATTACAATTTTTTAATCCATTTTGCAATATATGAGGTAGGAGAATTGAATCTCTGACTTCGAAGTCAATAGTATAAATACTATATCAATTGAGTTATGTTCATTTTGACTGACACTGTCATTTTATACTGTAGCTTATACCAAAAAACTACATTAGATTACAATCACATGAGAATGTGATCTCATGAGAATGTGATCTTTGTGTATATAGTATTTTTAGTTCAACAATATCAAGATGAAGGATTTGAATCATTGACCTCGTGGTCGAGAAAATATGTTTTAGCTACTTGAGCAAACTCAAGTTAGCGTCTATAGTTTTTGTAGCAAGGATATCAATGGTAGATCTAGAATTTCTTGTTTAGATGAATTAGTTTAAAGCTTTGCAAAAATATTAAAATAAGTCAAAAAGTTAATTAGTTACAACTTTTGTTCATGAATTTTCAATTTTGTGTCTAATAAGACATCAAACTTTAGTAATGTCTAGTATACCTCTAAATTTTCAATTTTTTGTTTGATATAATCATGAATTTTTAAAAGAATATTGAATAACTAATGACCTATTATTCTATTAAACACAAAATCCAAACTTCGTAAATTTATTGGACAATAAATTGAAAGTTTAAGACTCAATACACATTTAAATTTACACTTTTTAAAATTCATGTACCAAACAAATATAATATTCAAAATTTAAAAATTAAACTTGTAATTTAAGTGTAAGAAATATTTTTTTTGTGCAATATATATTAAATCACTGCACCATTAAATGGGTTTTCTTTAATTTACTGTGCATTTAAAAGTGTTACGATCAATATAATAGCATAACAAAAAAAAAAAAAAAATGAAAAGAATTGTGTGCATAAAGATTCAAACTTAGGTCAATTGAGAGAGAATTAAAGCATCCTACCAGTATATCAGATAGTTACTTTGATAACCAAAATGACTTTGTTCTATACAATCTATACCATCTAAAGGGTTATTCGAGAAAAATATTTGTTTTTCCCTTTTGACCTTTTAATGATGGGTTATGGGGTTATATAACATAATCTTATATTAAAACCATAAAAAAAAATAATTGTTTGTTCACGTGTAAATTAGATTTGACAATTTTGTTATTGTACATGCATAAATTATATTTTCTTTTTTCTTTTTTTAATTATTGTGTAGATTTTGAATATTCGATTTTATTGGTTTAAAAATTTGATTATCTCTGATTCTAACATTTTATATCAATGACTAAAAAAACGTAAATAATTAATATAAAACTAAAAAAATATACATTCACGTGTACATTTTATTTTTTCTATATATATGGACTCTTTCTCACAATCCAGTTGTCTCGTCTCATCTCATCTCATGCTTTCATCCTCAAAATTTTGTCCCCTCAAGTTGGACAAAAAGAATGGACTATTTGAATTCTTATTCTAAGAAAAGGAAAAATGAAAGAATTTGAAAAACGTGACCATGAAAACTACCCAATCTTAAATGTTTTTTTATACTTCTTTATCTTTTTGCAATTTTATACTCAATCTTTTTCTTAATTTTTGTACTCTTCATTGATTTTTTTTTTTAAGTCAAATAGTAGAGGAATTCAAAAATACCTTCCGTTAAATTAGTTTGAGAAATTTTGTCTTTTGCATAACAAAAAACTAGATGCTAACTTCTCTTCGATATCTCTTCCCGACCCTTTACTTAAAAAGTTTTTCCTTTTGTTGTTGGTTTTTACTTCACGTTTCTTATCAATTTTTTTTTTAAAAAACAATAAAACTAATCAAAATTCCTTTTTTTTAAAAGAAAAAATATAACTTCCGGGTTTTTCCATATTCTTTCCGCCATTGTGATTCTGCCATTATCCATTTCCTTTCAAAATTCATTCCAGAGAGATTCCTTGTTTAGTGGGAGGATTTAGATGTCAGTATTTTTCATCTTAACTATCATTGAGATAAATCTATTTGAAGCTACATATAGTTGTAGATAAACTCTATTTGTCAATTGTTTATTTTTATCAACCTTATTTAGAAATACACTGAAAGCTTATCATACGGAATCTTGTTCATCATCTCACACTATTCAAGCCTCTCTAGAATAAGGTGTCACCTTATCCTAGGGAACTACGAGATAAGGTGATGGACAAAGGAGACACACCTTAACCTGGTATAGTATGAGGAAAACTAAATAGAAGGTAGTGGACAAAGGCGACATACCTTAATCTAGAGTAGTATGGAGAGTTGATGAAGAGGGTTCACTCTCATATAAGAGACAATTGGAAGTTGAGCCAGAGGGTCACTCTCAACTGAGAAATAGTCCAGTTATATACAGATATGATCAACTATGTTATAATGTTTAATGTGAATGTTGTTTCTGTTTCTAGTTAAAGCTTTCAGTTTTATTATCCACTTTATGTATGATGCATATGTTTCAAAGTTACTCACTCGGCTTCTAGCTCATGTTTTCAAAATGTTTTCCCTCAGGTAGCAGTCACTCCCCAGAAGACATCTCTGTTGTTACTCTGCCACTCAAAGACACAAGTTGGGAAGCTTGATTGATGACTCTGTAATTATTAGTACACATGTGTCTGTCGGAGACTAGTGTTGTATGTTGGGCTCACTAAGTTGTAATGTGCATAAGTTGTATATATGTGTATTGTCTGTAAAATCCTATGAGATAAATGTGATAAGTTATGGTTGTTATGTTCAATACAAACTTGAAAATTAATGTATACTAGGATTTAAGACCTACTGAACAGGTTAGTTAGGCAGTAAGTAATCTGGGGCGAGGTGTGACAAACAATATTATAAAAAATTTGGTCATCTGTCGAAAAAAGACAACGCCAATATAATAAAGAATGAAATGGTAAAAGTCAATAAACTATCTATCTGTATCTATACTATTTAAAAGAGCTAGAGGTTATGGAGAGACTTTTGATTTCCCCTTTTGCAAGGGATATTATAGCTAATTTCACAATTAAGATCATAAAATAAATTCAATTCTCTTTTTCCCTATTTTGAGCATATGCCGTAAAAGGAAAAAAATAATAAAAAATATCTTATTTTTTTTCTTTTTTTAGCATCAAACGCAAAAGGGTTTTTTTAAAAAAAATATATATTTTTTTCCATTTTTGAGCGTCACATGTTTCTCTTTTTGGCAAAAAGATTGTGTTTTTTGAGAGTATTATCAAGAAACTAGATCATGTGAAATTAAAAAGAAAAAAAAGTAAATAACGATATTTTAGTTTGTGTTTCTTGAGAGTATTATCTTGATTTTTTTAAAATTGTTCTTAGATTAGTTAGTTTTATGTATATATGTATATATATCCAACGTCACATTAACCCGTTCAAAACATTTGATTCAAAGTAAATGATTTATTTTTTATTTTAAAATTATATTTACGTTTTTGGTTTTCTTTAAATGATCCTTCTCCACATTAACTAATTCAAAATATTTGATTTAAAATAAATAATTTAAGTTTGATTTTAAAATTATATTAATGTTTTTTCACCTTAAAAAAAGTTTTTTTAAAGAAAAAAAATTATTCCCATTAACTAATTTAAAAGATTTGATTCAAAATAAATTAATTCAAAAGATTTTAATTCAAAATAAATGATATATTTACATATATACTAATTAAATATAATTGAGGTTTATATAAACCTATTCCTTTTTCAATCTTTCAATTCTCAAATCTTTCTTTTCTAATATTTCAAGTCTGATTATTTTTCAAGGTAAGCAAATAGATATATGCAAGGTATAGAGTGATTTAATACATAAAAACACATGGATCCTCACACGAAGAAGGGAGAAGAAAACCAATTTTCTCCACGTTAAGCAATTTAATGGTTCTTAGACTTTTTTTTTTTTTTTTTTTTTAACTTTTCAATTTCCTAAATGTTAATGAATACCAATAAACTTAGTTTAGTAATTATATCTCTTTTTTTATTTTTTCTTAATTATGTTGTAAATATTATATGGATCATATGTTTAAACAAATCATAATATTTTAGAATTTTTTATTAACATTAAAAACCAATAGTTTTATTTGAAATAAAGTTTGAAATTAAGAAAATACCCTTCCATAAAAGAAAAGAAATAATAATAATAATAATTTGGTTTAAGTTGAAAATTGAAAATAATAGAGAAGTCAAGAAATTATAAAAAAAAAACTTTTCAATTTAGATTCAGTTTGATCATTATGTTATATTTATTTTTAAATTCTATTTTTAAAATTATTTGTTGTTTTTTAAATTTTGAATTTTTTTTTATCAATTTTGACTTTAACCATATAATTATTTATATTTGGTAGAAAATCAAATCAAATTTTCTACAATAAATTAAACTCCACATTCAGCACCTTTCCCTCTTTTTTTTTTTTATTTTATTCTTTTTTTAAGAAAATAATTATCTCTAGATTGTTTTGATTGTTCTGTTATCTATTTAGTATAAAAAAAATCTAAAATTTTATAATTATTTGTTAAAATAATAAATATTCAATAACTTTTTATATTTAAAATTGTATTTATTTGTTGCTCAACTTCTCTTTCAATATTTGTATTTCAAATTTAGTTCATGATTTCTAGATTTGGACAACAATATCCTGAAAACATATAGTTTTATTTTCTTTCTTTTTAGGGAAAAAAATACAAATAATAGAAATATAATATAAAAATAAATTTACGTTTTAAATTAACTTTTCCAGATCCTATTTTGCTATTTAATATCTAATCAATAATTTAAGTCTCACTTAAACTAAAAAAAAAAAAGAAGAAATATTTCTAAATTCAAAAAACTGTTTTAGAGACCAAATCGATTTATCAATTTATAGAAAGTTTTTATAAATAAAAATTAGATTAAAATTAATAATTTTAATAATTTCAGTTATTCCAAACAAAATTATATTATAGTTTTAAACAAGACTACAATATTTAACGATGCACGTATTTGATTACTAGTTATAAAAATTGCATTGAAGTTGAGGAAATGTTCGAACTCGTAGAACTATGATAAATTGGAAGCTTATCGATATTGATGATTAGGATTACAAAATAATCCACTATAAAGTGGAGATGAGGACATATTGAAGAAAAAAAAAGGAATTATAATATCTTATGATATTATTATTTACTACAATATTGACTTCGATAGTTTGAGGTTGATAAATTTATTATAGTATTTTTGTTGATATTTCTTTCTCTATTATTCTATCATAATACTTTTCGGGTATTTATCGCTTTCATTATATATCTCATCATTGAATTCTTACAACTAAGGAAATGAAGTGAAAAGTTGGTGAAAGGTCATTGCATTAAAATATCACTAAGAATGTTCCAATAAAAAAAAAATTCAAACCATGCGTGGAAAAAATCACAAGGAAAGGTCATGAAATTGATATATTATTGCAAGACAGATAATATTTATTAGATCCCAAAATGGCCAAATTAAATTAATAATTTTAATTGGAACTGCCTTGAACATGCTTTATTAAAATAAATCCTCCATTAGTTCATAATAAAGAGAATTTTGGTAGTGGTTTTTGAGCACTATGTTTAGTGGAGATATTTAGGAGATATCAAATAAGCTTTTCTTTTTCTTTTTTCTTTTTTTCTATTAGACATATGTGATACTGTGTATAGTTTTAAGAAAAAGGACTCATAAACGGTGGATGATTTATGACATATTAGCTTGTGTAATATCACTTATAAAATTATTGTCGAGATCTTAATTAATATCTTCTGAATTGCAAAATTCAAGAAGCTCTCATGACTAAATTTGAATGAAATAGAAAGGCCAAAACTAAATTCAACGTAAAGTCTCGAAACAACCTAACGACAAAGGGTTAGATAGCCTCCAAATGAAATCTTAATGTCATATCATAGATAAAATGAAAAAATTACTCCTTCATATCACACTCTCCTCTCTTTGAAAGTGTAACATCTCGAATTTCGAAAAAATTTAAGTTAGTTATCTAAAATCATTGAGTTTTAATTTTCCTTTCATTTTTGGAAATAATTTCCCTTTCGTTTTTGGAAATTGGGATTAAATAGAAATAAATGAAAAGCTTTTATTGGTTAAATTGAATTTAATTGATTAGATATTCAAACTAATTATCTTGAAAATATTGAATTTTGCATTTTGGATTTTGGAGCCAACTTAAAATAGTTAAGGGGATAATTAATTTTATATAGTTTTGAATTAATTTTATGTAGTTTTGAATTGATTTAAATATTTGAAAGGATTTATTTTGTATCAAATTGATGGATTTTATGCCGTTTAATTTTGATTTTGAAGCCTAAATTAAGGTAATTTGATAAGTTAATTGATTTATTAATTTAATATAATCATTGGAGATTTTGGAGATACTGTGATTATTTTATTTATCTTTTTAAAATTTGAAAAAATTGAAAGAATTGAGATTTTTCTAAATTAAAGGAGAGTGAAAAGAGGTAGAAAATCAGGAGAAAGAAATTCGACTTTTCGGCGATAGTTTCTACATAATTATCGATTGCTCAAGTTTGAACTGTTGGATTCTGCTCAAATTTGGTCAGTCTGTTCGGGACATATAAAGTTTCATTTTGAACGGTTGGATTGTTGTGTGAAGCTCTAATTTGTTCATAATCGCTACTAAATAACATCTGCAAAACTGGCAATTCCTTTTCTCTCTCACCCTCGCAAACTCTTCTCATGCAAGCCCTCACTACTAGCCGTTAGCCTAAACAATTTATGTCGTCCGATAGCAACACCCGCCGCTGGTGCCATTGTCACCGGAATTGATATTTGTGTAAGTTATTTGGTATTTTATGAGTTTTCTTGGAAGATCTTGAATACCCATCAAATTTCGATTTAAGTTTTAGGTCACCTATACTGTTTTGATGTTGAAATTGGATTTTACATACACTCAAGGTGCTTTTTGATAAGATTAAAATTGTTAGGCATCCTTTTTTTTATAAGGTTTGGGGTCTTTGTTGAGAACTTTTGGATACCCACTAAGTTTCGACTTAACTTTTATTTTAATTATGATTTTTGGAGGCTGAATTAAAAGGTCTAAAGCTGCTGTCCATTAAAGTTAAAGGTTGATTTTGGTGATGTAGTTGTTGGATTGTGTTGATTTTGAAGCTTCGAAGCTGTTTTGGGATCAAACCACATGTTAGGTAAGTTGTTTGGAGACATTCAAGTTATATTGTGATTGGAATTATGTCCGAAATAATGGAATTAATTTTGATTGTTGGTATAGAGTTTGATTCAAGAATCGTAGGTTTTTCAAGTGTTGTTCACTAAATTTGAGATCAATTTTGAGACAATTTGGGTAAGTAATTGGACCTTGGGACTATAAATATTTCGCTTTAATGGATGATGTAAATTGGTTGATTGAGAATTTTGGTCTTATTTTGGAAATCCTAATTTCTGGTTTATCACTTAGGACTTTGTTCGTGACCTTTTAGGAAAATAAAAGTTAAGGTTGTTTGAGCTCGTATTGACTAAAACATGAAGTAAGTGTCCTTTTACTAGTTTGTCTTTGAACCAGTCGTCCCTACCACTTGGATTGCTTATTTAAGATTACTTGAATTGTTTATTTAAGAATACATGGACTGGTTACTCAAGATTACATGGATTGTTTCTTGAGATTGCTAAGACGGATTTGACTGATTATTCTAGATTGCTGCGACTGATAATTTATAAGTGATTGAACTGTATGACTTAATGACATTGACTGACTGGATTGGACTATTTTGTCTATGATGATTGTACCATTGATTGATGATATATATGAAAATTTATCCCCTAAGTTAAACGACGGTAAAATATAACACAAGAGTTATATGAAAGCTGATGCATGCTAAGTTATAGGGTTCCTGTTAGTTTTTCTTATAAGGGTAGGTGTACACACTATGACTGATTCATGTTCCTTCGGGTTCATGTCTATGATTGATTTATGGACCTTCGGGTTACACACTATGACTGATTCATATTCCCCCGGGTTCATGTCTATGACTGGTTCATGTTCCTTTGGGTTCATGTCTATGACTGATTGGTGGACCTTTGGGTTATACACTATGACTGATGCGTGCTCCTTTGGGATCACTACGACTGATATGATGGGTGTACACCGATGATTAGATACACTAGTTAACAGGGGACCTAGATGGCCTAGTAGCAGGTAACTTACTGAGTATTGTTATACTCATCATTTCTTCCTTTATGTTTTTCAGGAAATGATTGGAATATGTTGATGAGTGACAGACGAGACCCGTGACAAAATCATATGGGGATAAGAAAAACCATTTCCGCTCAGTCTATGTTTTTATCATTTGAATGTTTTGAAACTAGATTTTAATGTGAGATAACAAATTTTAATGTTTTGAATGTTTTCTTTATGAATATTATATTTAGGGGACCCCGAATAAAAGTTTTATTTTGTTTCTTATTCATTTGTTTTCTATTTTATTTTGGAAAAACTATACATATTGCTTTAATGAATTTTTTTGGTCAAAATATCTGAGATTTAAAGGTGTATTTAGTTTTAACGGTCCTTGCCAGAGTACTCGAAATGTTGGATCGTTACACAAAGATTCATTCTTGAATCTAAATCAAAGCCTTGTAAAGAAAATTTAAAGTTATATGAAGAAATATTATTGTTATTTTCTTGAAGTTCTCTTAGATAGTCTCCCTTGTAAAGAAAGAGAGATATAGGTAAAATAAATTCTAATTAGAGATTTAATAGTTAATTTATTCTTAGTTGGGGTAAAGTCCATTTTGTTGCCATAGAAATTATTCTACTTCTGTTAAATCAAAAGGCAATCTCTAGTGAAGAAATTAGAAATATAAAAAAAACCCTACAGGTTGACGCTACAAATTCCACCCCCAAAAACCGTATTTTGATTGAGCCTCAACTATATCAAAAGTACTCAACCGACGACGATTATAGTCGATAATAACATCACTGTTCTCATCGCTACTACAGAATCGTACATGATATTTTTAGTCCCTTGTTCTACCAACTGAGCTATCCTGGCCATTTCAGACACATTATCCATATTAAAATAGATGGCTTTTGTCTATGTCATTTGTAAATAAGAAAAAAGGTGTTCCAAAGATTGTTTCCATCATTTTTTGGAAAGAATGCATGTCCTTTCAATTCTCATCCAACTTGTGACCATAGAAAGAATGAGGGTTGATCTTTGAGCCTTGCTTCATAATCAATGTTAAAAATCAATGCTTTAACATGTACGAAAACTCAAAAAGAAAAAAAAAAAAAAACTCTTTATTTTTATGTTTTTTTTAAATCATGAAAGATTTTACTTCAAAATTTTTCAAACTCACATTATTGGATTTTTCTCTCATTTTTATCTATAGACCAGGTATTTTTCTCATGTTTTTCTCTTTCCTTTATGTTTTCTCACAATTCTTTATCATATATTTCTGTTATGTTTTTTCTTGATCTCAGACCTTTTGATTTCTTACTCACACACATAAAATTTTACTTCTCTTGGAAGCAATGATACAAGAATAAGATCAAATATTACATTGGAATCTAATGGAATAGAAATTTTAATATAAAGTACTTTAGTTTCAAGTTCAATGTCATTTACTTTCTCTATTCCACTATTAATACATGCTTCTTTAGAAATAATTTGTTCAACAATAGTAGTACGATTACAATCATTCAATTCCTTGCTACCTATACTTTACGTGTTTATTTGATGATTTTGTAGGTTTTAGGTGTGGAAAGTGTAGAATCAACCGTTATAGCACAAACCAAGCTTAGATGGATCAATTGAGGCCCTAAAGTTGAAATTAGGTCAAAGTAAGAGAAAAATGACTATGGATGCTCCTCCGTTATAGCAACAAAGTACTGCATGGTTGGCTCTAAAGAGAGGAGCATCCGTTACGGGAAGCGTCGTTGTAACAACCCAATCTTTCGAGATCTCTATCAAGGATTATTGCTCATAAATGCACATTTAAAAATCTAAAAATTGTTTATCATTGAGGAAAATGTGATTTATTGTAACAATAATGACAAATTTCAAAAAATGATCTATAAAATTAATAAATAGATAAACAAATAAAACCTTTGTTTGAGGTCCCTAAAACAACAAAGAAAAATAACATTTCAACAGATAAAATTTGGAACAACATCAGGTTGCAAATCAAAATTTTTAAGTAGCTTGAAAACATAAACTGAGCGGAAATGATTTTCTTGTCCCAAATGGCACGGTCATGAGTCCTTCTTGTCACTCACTGATATATTCTTGTTCGTACCTGAAAAACATAAAATAAGAAAGGATGAATATGTAATACTCAGTAAATGATCCCCTATTGGGGCAATTTGGGTGATCTGTTAAACCCAACCCAACTTTAGCGTAATATATATATCATAGCAAAGCATGGCATAGTTATAAAATAATGAACTCAAAGGTGTAAAGCCTGAGTTTGAATTACCTCACTTAAGTATGTTAAAGGATAAGGAAAAGAGGAGGGAAACGTTTAAGTATGAAAAACTTGGCTCTCAGGTGTTTAATAAGCTAGCCTTACAAAAAGAAATTTTGGCTAAGTATTGGTTGTGAAAATGGTGGCTGAGCATTGAGTAAGCACAGGGCATGCATCGAGTAAATGCCATCAAACATCGAGTATATGCAACTGAGGAAGAATTGTGCATCGAGTATGTGCGATCGAGGAAGGATCGAGCATCAAGAATGTGTGTTAAAGGAAAGATCGTGCATCAAGCAAGCCATCGAGCATCGAGTATCCCATCGATCATCGAGTTTGTCTATCGAGTATTTTCCAGAATACCACTAAATTTTCCATCGAGTATTTACCAAAATGCCATTGAGTTTTTCTTCGAGTATCGAGTTTAACACGAAGCGTTCAGCTTTAAACCCTAAGTATTCGGACAGTTCACTTACTCTTGGCCTTTAATCTCCACTAGTGGGTGAGGTGGCTTAAGGATATTTCATGTAGAAGGCTTGGCGGTGGTATAAAAAGGAAGGAGGGAACTTCAAGAGCTCGTTTTGGATGACTCCTTCGAGAAAATCAAGCAATCCTGGTACCGTTCGAAAGCTTCGAGAGTATAATTTCTAAAATCGAACCATTGGAAGGAAGTCTCATGAAGAAGGCGAAGAATGAAGGAAGTAACGATGGGTTTCGTTTTTGGGAAAATCTGGGCCGTCAATGAAGAAATCAAGATCCAAACCGAACAACATGGAATTTTAGGCTGAAAATTTAAGGTAATATTGTTATCACCTTTATGAGTAAGTTTGTAGAAGGAACATTTGAAAGATAAGGTATAGGGTTTGAGTTACATATTTTGGAAGCTAAACCTAGAAAGTATTGAACAAGCAGGCAGCTTCGTAGTTTAGAGCCATTAGGGAATATTTAAACTCTAGATCAAACCAAGAAGATTTTTATGCTGAAATTTTGAGGTGACATTGTTAACACAATTTCGAGCATGTTTGAAAAATGAATTTTCTTAAAATGAGTTCTGGATTTCGAGTTATTGACATTAGAAACTGAATTTGGATTTTGTTGGGCGAACAGGCAACTACTTGCTAAACGTGGGCTTGAACCCCAAAAATCCTACTAAGTATTGGGTGTGGGCATTAGAAAGGAGGCGACCAGCTGATATTTACGAATTCTTGATAGATTAATAACTTATAATGTATGGATATGTATGGTCCATGCATGATGTTCTTAAGTGATTAATGTCTAGTGCTTATGAAGTATGTTGCCCTAGACAAGTCTGAATGGTTAGCACATGCTATTAGGGAAAGCTAAGTTTATAAGACAAAGCTAAGTGTGATGTTTATGTGAAGGACTCCTAGTAAAGTATGTTTAGCTCAATACCTCGAAGTGGTAACTGAGCTTAGAGACGATTGATGATAGGATCCTAGTTATGTACACGTAGGGCTAGTGGGATTGGGAAGGTGATGGACAAGGGAGCCACATCCCAGGAGATAAACTCAAATTTTAGTAAAACTTGTTAATGAAGAATGCTATGCATTGAGTTGGTTTCGTATTAGCAAGAACTATGAAGAATGATAAACCATGTGATTTCAATGATAATTGTTGATAAGTTTATATATTTTCAAGCAATTAAGTTTCATGAGATTGATTAACATTTTCCTCAAGTATGTACTTGTTCTATCGCATGCCAAGATGATATGTTAGTCTTATTTCAGATTAAGTATTCTATGTTAAAGCATGCATTCTAAAGACTATAGCCAAGTTTCTATAAATGCTACGCTTAAAGCTATGTTCTGAAAGATTCCTAATATGTATGATTTTAAAGCATGATATGTTTTTAGTAAGCCGGATACTTAAAGCATGGAAGGTGTCTAGAAAGTACCTAAGGTGTTGACGGTATTAGTAACTTCACATGCACGTAGAAAATTCTAAATGAGAGGCCGAAGTAGGGGTCTCCTAGGCCATATTTGAAAGGCCGAAGTATGGCTTTCTGATGCGTTATTTTATGTGATAGAAATATGGATGATATACGTTGATGGGTTTGCATTGTGCACTTAAGTTTCCCCAGTGGAATTCAAGTGTAAATTCCTTTGAGTTTCCTGGTAAGTCCAGGGTCGAACACAGGGACTTGTGAAAATAGTTACGTTGGTAATATTTATGAAAACTTTGTGGTAACCAAGTAATAAATAAGTTTTGGGTGTGTTGTTGCATTGATAGAAAAAAAAAGTAAATAAGGGCAGCGGATTTGAGAAAGACAGTTGCGTTGATGGATACAGTAAGTATGCGATGAACGGGTTGAGAAGGTCTTTTAGCTAGCGACACTCGGGAATGCATCAACCCTTGCGATCATGTTACAACCATGCACAACAAGTCATTTCCCAATGTAAATGTGATGTTCCTAAGTCTAAGACGCATGTGTTGAATGCAAAATGTCTATAGTACTTATCCCTAAGTCTCTACTCTTATCCTATGCGTTGATGCAAATGCATGGAAACAAGGCGACCACTTACAATCATACCTTATTGCTAAGATGCATGTGATGCGTTAATAACAAATAGTGCTCATACCTAATCGCCTATCTCCCATTTATGCGTTCTAATCTGGTTCTTCCAAACCTAGATTTTGACCTGACCTTCCCAAGTCTAGATCCTGTTTTTAGACTACCCTTCCCAGTATCTCTAATAGACGAATGAGGCGTACATAAACAAGATAATCACAAAGATGAAGATTCCTTCATTATGCTAGCAAACTACTTCTCAACCCATTCAACTAATTTAGCTACTCCTACATAAATAACAGAGAGTGAACAAATATAGACGAAGACATTCCATTCTTATAACTGAGTTGAGTACAAAATGACAATGGAAAGTAAAGTAGAGAACCTGGTCGCAATTCCTTGCTGACCGCGACTTTTTACACTGAATCTCTATTCTGATCTACAAATGTTCTCGCTTTCGCAGGCATCAGCCCTCTCTCTTTCTTGGAGCATCCGATGGTTTCCCAAGCTTACCGGAACGATCTATTGCCTCACCTTATTCCTCACGCCTGCCTTAAAATAAGAGAATACTATGGACAGAGGCGTGAACTTGTAAGTGATGAAGTAATCGATTGCTTAACCCTTCTCTGAAGAATGCACTTGGTATTTATAGAGTTTCCATGGTGAAAGGCAGCTTCTCTCTCCCGGTTGTACATATGGGACAGCTTTAATTCCTAACTGACGTGCCAGATAATTGTCACCGATAAAGCTGATTGTACTTTGTGACCATTATCGGCTGTCATCTTAATTTGGATCCGACTGCCGTCAGCTTTCTGTCCCATCGCTCTTAACTATCCTTTCACCCGGATGCACCCACCATGTTGCGCTGACCAAGTTGCAGTGATTCTTCTTGGGCGAATGTATGTGAGCCGATCAGCGCATAGTCTTGCGGTAAAGTTGCGCTCGACCAATGTATACATATGATCGCAATCTTGCATTACGTTAACGCATATTCTGCACAAAAATATAAAGATCAACTGCTCTAATGCGTTGGACGCATGTGATCGCAATGTTATAGAATTTATACTTAATGGACGTAATTTAACACATTTCATCAACATAATCCAACATTGTTTAAGAACTAAGTACTATGATAATGTGCATTTCTACCCGTTATCACACCCCCAAATTTGAACAATGCTTGTCCTCAAGCATAAGCTAAAGACTCCTTTAGCAAATTAACCCAAAGTTCTTTCCTAGATTTCTCAAGGATACTTCATTCAAGTCCTATATACAAGAATTTTCTTAAGTCTTATTCAAGTTTCTTCCTAAAATATTTCTAAGACTTAGGGACTGCAAGCTTAACTTTCAAAAGGACTTTACTAAATTCAAGAACATCTCATGATTTATTTCAAAAAGAAAATTTTCTCCCAGGGTGTCAAATGATTTTAACCTTGCACAAAAATTTCTTCATTGCTATTTTTTTTTCTGACCTTGCGTTGATTTGAGTACCTTGCCTTCATTTTGGCTTGCCCCCACGTGTGTTACGCAGACATCCAACTATGAGCAATGCACTCTTTCTCAGACTAAACTCATATTGATTTGGCCGTGGTGTTGCGGTCATTTATTGATGCATTGATCCTGGTGATTTACTTTCGTTTTGGCTTGCCCCTACGTGTGTCATGCGAACATCCAACTACGGGTAAGTGCCTTTCACAACTTAACTCTTATCAACATGGTTTTCCCATTGCGTTGACAGTGGAATTGTTATTTTCAATTATTTATTTATATATATTTTATTTTATTTTTTATTTTTTTATTTTTTTTATAGCAAGTTCGAAAATAAATTCCTCACCCCCAAATTTAAAATGCGACAATGTTCTCATTCCCAAACGAAATTAAATTAAGTCATGCGATGGTCATACAATGCATTGTAAAGGAAGTTTGAAAGAAAATTAGCAACTTTTGACTTCTAGAAACATTTTATGAGGTGACTATCTTAAGATTTAAGTTGACTTTAGTGTATATGAAAGAAATAAGAGCAAATTTATCATCATTGAAATCATACTTGGATAAGAAACACATACGGTAAACTACTAAAGTTATCTACTTGTTAAATGATTGCGGCAATCAAAGAGGATGCGGTGATAACATTTTTGAAAAGTAGAATGCAATATGAGAGCGCAAAATTTGAGATAAAGATAAGGAAGAGTACACTCCAAATTTAGCGCTGTCGCCCGCATTGAGTATTAATGCATCCATCCTTGCGGCGATCTTTACTACTGTGGATTGCGGTAGTGGAATGAGATCATTTACGTCTGCGCAATCCTGTACCTTAATCCTTGTAAACAGACAAAGAGAGGGTCAAATGATTTTAAAACAAAACAACAATTTTTTTTTTTTTTAAAAAAAGAAATAAGTGAAATACTGATAATAGTAAAATGACGAAGAGTTAAATGTTCAAGAGTCGAGTGAGGGATAGTCCAGGTTTTTTAGCTTTGCGAACACTATTTCTGGCTGGAAATCTCCTCCTCAATATGCTTTGATCCGTTGTCCATTAACTTTAAATGTTCGACTGCTATCCTCGGTGATCAGGTTCATCGCACCATGTGAAAATACTTCTTTGATGATGAAAGGATCGAACTAGCGTGATTTTAACTTTCCCAGGAAGAGCCGCAATCTCGAATTGAAGGGTAAGACCTTTTGCCCAACTTGGAGGTTTCTAACGCATATGCGTTTATCATGCCAACGCTTGGTGCGTTCTTTGTAAATCTTTGCATTCTCATATGCCTTTGTAAATATTTTCAATTCTTCTAGCTCGACCAGTTGTAGTTTTCGTGCTTCCCCTGCTTTCGTTAAATTGAAATTCAGTTTCTTGACAGCCTACAATGCTTTATACTCCAGCTCCAAAGGTAGATGACACGCCTTTCCGAATACCAACACATAGGGAGACATACCTATAGGTGTTTTGAATGCGGTCCGGTATGCCTATAACGCATCATCAAGCTTCATTGCCCAATCTTTCTGCGAAGGTTTGACCACCTTCACAAGTATCAATTTAATTTCACGATTGGACGCTTCCGCTTGGCCATTTGTTTGTGGATGGTATACGGTGGTAACTTTGTGGAGGATATTGTACTTGTGCAGCAACTCCTTGATATTGTGATTGACAAAGTCTAATCCCTCATCACTTATGATGGCACAGAGAGTGCCAAAACGAGTGAAAATATTTTTCTTCAGGAACTGGGAGACTACTGTCGCATCACTTATAGCACATGCAATTGCCTCTACCCACTTGGAGACATAATCGATGGCTAATAGAATATAGTGCTTACCATTTAAAGGAGGGAATGGTCCCATGAAATCAATCCCCAAGAAATCGAATAATTCCAGCTTTAAGATAGTGTTCATTGGCATTGTGTTCTTCTATGAAATGTTGCCGGTGCGATGGCACCGATCACATTTCATTGTGTAGTCAGCAACATCCTTAAATAATGAAGGCCAGAAGAATCCACTTTGTAAAATTTTGGCTGCAGTACGTTGTCCTCCAAAGTGCCCTCCATATGCCGAATCATGGCACTGTGATAATATGCATAGTTGAGCATCGTTTGGTACGCATCATCGAATGATTTAGGCTGCACCTCTTTTATACAGATTCAGCTCATCCCAATAATAATGTTTGCATTCATGCCTGAGATTCTTCTGTTGATGATATGTGTAATCTTCAGGAAATCGCATACAAACCAAATAATTAACGATGTCCGCACACCAGGGCAATTCTTCTATGTGGAGCAGCTGCTCGTCCGGAAACACAGCACTCACTTCGGGTTCGTTGCGATCAACCTTAGGATTTTCTAGTCTGGACAAGTGATCCGCAACTTGATTCTCTGTCCCCTTCTGATCAATTATCTCGATATCAAATTCTTGAAGGAGAAGAACCCATCTGATCAATCTCGACTTTGCATCCTTCTTTGTCATCAAATATTTGATTGTCGAGTGATCAGTGTGAATAAGTACTTTGGTTCCCAACAGATATGCCCTGAATTTATCCAACGCAAAAATCACAGCTAGGAGTTCCTTCTCAGTGGTGGTATAATTCATTTGAGCATAGTTTAGAGTTTTACTCGCGTATGCGATGGGGTGCAAAATAGTTTTCTTTTTTTGTGCTAATGCGGCCCCCATCGCATACCTGCTTGCGTCACACATGATTTCAAATGGCAATGTCCAATCCGGCGCAATCAAAACAGGCGCGGTAATCAGCACATCTTTTAAAACTCTGAATGCGTTGAGGCAATTTTTGTCAAACTCAAATTTTCTTTCTTCCTCTAGCAACATACTCAGTGGTTGTGCTATTTTAGAAAAATATTTAACGAATCGTCTATAGAATTTGACATGCCCCAGGAAGCTTCGCATAGCCTTTACGTTGGTTGGTGGTGGAAGCTTTTCAATTGCTTCAATCTTTGCTTTGTCCACCTCCAACCCTTCCCGAGAGACTTTTCTGTCCCAACACTATACCCTCTTGCACCATGTAGTGACATTTTTTCCAGTTGAGTACCAAGTTCGTCTCTTCACATCTCTTCAAAATTTTCTCTAAGTTGGTCAGGCAGACTTCATATTTGTCTCCATAAATGGAGAAGTCATCCATAAATATTTCCACTGAGTCTTCAAGAAAATCTGAAAAGATCGCCATCATGCACCTCTGAAAATGCTCGACCCATTGCATAGACCAAACGGTATGCGGCGAAAAGCGAACGTCCCATATGGACAGATGAATGTGATCTTGTCTTGGTCTTCAGGAGCTATCATGATTTGATTGTACCTGGCATATCCATCCAATAAGCAATAAAAATCATTTCCTGCTAATCTGTCTAGCATTTGATCGATGAATGGCAAAGGGAAGTGATCTTTCTTTGTGGCCACATTCAATTTGCGGTAGTCCATACATATGCGCCATCCAGTGATGGTTCTTTGCGATATTAATTCATTGTTTTCATTGGAGACTACCATCATTCCGCCCTTCTTTGGCACACATTGCATGGGGCTGACCCACGTGCTATCTGCAATGGGATAGATAATGCCCACATCCAGCCACTTGATAATCTCTTTTTTGACGACCTCCTTCATCGCAGGGTTAAGTCTGCGTTGATTTTCAATGGTTGCTTTGTGGTCGTCCTCAAGACGAATGTGGTGCATGCAGTACACTGGGCTAATTCCTCTGATGTCAACGAGCTTCCAGCCGATTGCTCGCACATGTTTCTTGAGAATGCTCATCAACACATTCTTTTGATCTTCGTTGAGCGCGGAGGAAATTATCACTGGTAGCTTCTCATTCTGCCCTAGAAAAGCATACTTTAAATGTGTTGTTAAGGTTTTCAATTTAAGTGTTGGTGGTTCCACGAGAGAAGGTTGCATTATTTTTCTTTCTTCCTTCGGTTTTTCTTTTTGCGTTGTAATTGATCCTTCTTCTTTGTTTGTTTTTACTACGATCGCATTGCAGGCAACTATGGATGCGTTGGTATCCTCTTCTTCACACTCTTCTTCTTCTTCAATCAAATTTAGGTCATCTTCAGAATCTTGCAGGTCTTCCTTATCCGAAAATTTCATGGCATGACTTATATTAAACTTGAGCTTCTGTCTGTTTATGCTCAAAGTGATTTCTCCCTTGTACACATCGTTTTGAGCGTGACCCATTGATATAAAAGGTCGCCCTAAAATGATTGGTACATCTTTGTCGGCTTCAATATCTAGAATAATGAAGTCAGTTGGCAAAATAAATTTGTCAATTGCGATCAGCAAATCCTTCACCTTACCTTCTGGATGAATCGATGATTTGTCAGTCAATTAGAGAGTCACTGATGTGGGCACAAGTTGCCCCACATTTAATTATCAAAATATTGACAACGGCATCAAATTTATGCTGGCTCCCAAATCACACAGGGCTTGCTCAACTTCTATGGAGCAAGGAATAGTGAAGCTCCCAGGATCGCTCATCTTCGATGGGATAATAGATTTGGAACTTTGCGTTAATGCCACCGTGGCAAATTTTCCAGCGCCTTTCTTTTTAGTTACCATGTTCTTCAGAAACTTGGCGTAGGCAGGTATTTCCTCAATTGCTTCACTGAAAGGAATGTTAACATGTAATTGTTTTAACATAGACAGGAAGCATTGGTACTGTACCTCTTCGTTTTTCTTTTTCTTAAGCCTCTAAGGGAAGGGTGGTAACTGGACTTTCACGGTTCTTGTTTCATTTGATTTTGAGGTTGACGCAACCGCGGGTTCTATTGCTTCATTTTCACTTTCTTCTTCTTGCGTTATCGTAATCTCAGGCTCGGTTGCGGTGGAAAATGTTCTACTCTGATCCTTCTTTTCTCCCTCCATAATCTTTCCACTACGCAATGTCACAACCTGACATTGTTCCTTACCTTACCCCCCTGGATTGTGTGGAAGCTCGGTTGAACTTGGCAATGCACCTAGCAATCTGCTTTTTAGCTCATTCGCAATTTGACCCATTTGTAATTCGAGGTTGCGGATGGACGTAGCCTGACTTTGAAGCACTGTCTCATTTTTATCTATGTATTGCTTCAATAGGCTCTCCAAAGAAAAGGATTGCATTGATTGTTGTGAGCTACTTCCTTGATTGCTCTGTTGACCGTTGTTACGTTGGAAGAATCCTGGTGGCCTTCTATTTTATGCCACAGATTGAAAATTTTGTTGTTGATTCTTCCAGGCAAAATTGGGGTGGTTTCTCCACCTGAGGTTATAAATGTTTGAAAAGGGGTTATTCTTTACAAAATATACAGATTGTGGATTTTGCGAGCAATCTTCCATCATAGGCCCATCACCGCAAGTCGCCACCTTATGGCGTTTTAACTTATTGCGTTGATTTGCCCACCTTGCGATGTTGGGCTGTTGATTGCCATTCCTTGAATCAAATTTATCATTGCGGTCATTTGGTTTTGTAATGAAGTAATAGCATCGTTACTTGGGTCAAAATATTTGAGTCTTAATCTCTGGTCACTCTCCCTACAGTATTCATGGTTCTTGGAGATGCAGTCCAGGATGTTCTTTGCCTCATCGTAAGTTTTGTTAAACAAACCACCAACTGCTGTCGCATTGGCAACAGTCTACAAAGCGGGATTCAAACCGTGATAGAAAATTTCCATTAGTAGGCAGTCTGGCAGCCCGTTATGCGGACAATCTCGGACCAACCTTTTACACCTCGCCCAAGCATCGCTGAGTGATTCATTCACATCTTGTTCAAAATTAGTAATAAGCTTCCTTCCTTGCATTCTCGGTTGGTGGAAAATATTTCTTCATAAACTTCTCCACCACTTGGTCCCAAGAAGTAATCTCTCCTAGTTCGAGTGAATAAGCCCATTTCCTAGCCTGATCAAAGAGGGAAAATGGGAACAACGTTAGTAGAACTTCTTTAGCAGAAATGTTCGGGGACACAAAAGTGTTTCAGATTTCAATAAAAATTCGGAGGCGAGCGTGTAGATCCTCGCCACGCCTTCCTCTGAATTGACCTGCAGTTTGAATCATCTACAGCATCAACGGTTTCATTTCAAATCTACTTTCGTCTAAGGCAGACCTCATGATTCCCGGAGAAAAATCATAAAGGTTTGGCGAAGCATAGTCTCTAATGGGTCTATTGCGATCATTTGCCAATAGAATCGGATTTGCCATGTTGTTGTTGTTTGGTGCTCCATTTCTAGGCTGCTCCGCTATATCTTCTTTATCGGATTGTGGTTGTTGGCGGTCAGTCTCTTTCAAAACGTTCTCTCAATCTTTGGGTCGTAGTTCGCCAGAGGTTGAGAGTTCTGCAAAGAAATAAAAAAAATTACCGTTTACAACTATTTTGCCAAAGTCCTCAGCAACAGCGCCGAAAACTTGATGCATTATTTTATGTGATGGAAATATGGATGATATGCATTGATGGGTTTGCATTGTGCACTCAAGTTTCCCCAGTAGAATTCAAGTGTAAATTCCTCTGAGTTTTCTGGGAAGTCCAGGGTCGAACACATGGACTTGTGAAAATAGTTACGTTGGTAATATTGATGAAAACTTTGTGGTAACCAAGTAATAAATAAGTTTTGGGTGTGTTGTTGCGTTGATAGAAAAAAAAAGTAAATAAGGGCGGCGGATTTAAGAAAGACAGTTGCGTTGATGGGTACAATGAGTATGCGATGAACGGGTTGAGAAGGTCTTTTAGTTAGCAACACTTGGGAATGCATCAACCCTTGTGATCATGTTACGACCATGCATGGCAAGTCATTTTCCAATGTAAATGCGATGATCCTAAGTCTAAGACGCATGTGTTGAATGCAAAATGTCAAGAGAGCTTATCTCTAAGTCTCTACTCTTGTACTATGCGTTGATACAAATGCATGGAAGCAAGGTGACCACATATAATCATACCTTATTGCTAAGATGCATGCGACGCGTTAATAACAAATAGTGCTCATTCATTATCGAGATAGATGCATTCTAATCTAGTTCTTCCAAACCTAGATTCTGATCTGACCTTCCCAAGTCTAGATCCTGTCTTTAGACTACCCATCTGAGTATCTCTAATTGACGAATGAGGCGTACATAAACAAGATAATCACAAAGATGAGGATTCCCTCGTTATGCTAGCTAACTACTTCTCAACCCATTCAACTAATTTAGCTACTCATGCATAAATAACAGAGAGTGAACAAATATAGAGGAAGACATTCCATTCTTATAACTGAGTTGAGTAAAAAATGACAATGGAAAGTAAGGTAGAGAGCTTGGTAGAAATTCCCTGCTGACCGCGGCTTTTTACACTGAATCTCTATTCTGATCTACAAATGTTCTTGTTTCCGTAGGCGTTGGCCCTCTCTCTATCTTGGTGCTTCTAGTGCTTTCCCAAGCTTTCCGGAACGATCTATTGCCACACCTTATTCCTCGCATCTGCCTTAAAATAAGAGAATACTATGGACAGAGGCGTGAACTTGTAAGTGATGAAGTAATCGATTGCTTAACCCTTCTCTGAAGAATGCACTTGGTATTTATAGAGTTTCCATGGTGAAAGGCGACTTCTCTCTCCCGGTTGTATAGATGGGACAGCTTTAATTCCTGACTGACGCGCCGGATAATTGTCACCGATAAAACTGATTGTACTTTATGACCGTTATCGGCTGTCATCTTAATTTGGATCTGACTGCCATCAGCTTTCTGTCCCATCGCTCTTAATTATCCTTTCACCTTGATGCACCCACCATGTTACGCTGACCAAGTTGCGGTGATTCTTCTTGGGCGAATGTCTGCGAGCACGATCAACCATAGTCTTGCGGTAAAGTTACGCTCGATCAATGTATACCTATGATCGTAATCTTGCATTGCGTTGACGCATATTCTGCACAAAAAATATAAAGATCAACTGCTCTAATGCGTTGGATGAATGTGACTGCAATATTATAGAATTTATGCTTAATGGATGCAATTTAACACATTTCATCAACGAAATTCAACATTGTTTAAGAATTTAGTACTATGATAACATGCATTTCTACCCATTATCACTCTTCTAGGCCATATTTCAGTAACTTAAGGCCGAAGTATGGGTCTCTTGGCCAGATACAGACGTTGGGAGCTTGAGCGTTGAATGCTCGTTCTCAACGAAGATTCAGGAAGTATTCACAGAATATAATTATGTTTTATGCTTCAAATTTTATCGAAGCTTTAATGAGTTACAGTTAAAGACAAAAGTAATGGTCAGAAGTGACACACCTTGACTAAGGTTTTAGTGAAATTTGGGCCGAAGGGTCCCTCCCCCAACCAAGTTTTAGTTCATTAAGGTTATGCTCAATAGTGGACTAGAGGAGAAGCCTTATGTAAATATTGGCCTCCCAAAGCTGATGTCTATAATGCGTATGTTACGTTTAGTTACTAGTAGAGAAGCTTTATGTAAATACTTGCTTGACTAATTTCTCAGTTTTCAGCTACGATTTTCAATTCATGATCTCTTTGTTAAGCATGATTGACATGTATGTCTTTTATGTTTCAAAGGTTAGCCATTCATTGGGCTCCTAGTTGACCTTGTCTAAATATCTTCTCCATAGGTAATGGTCACTCCCCAAAAGATGACTCTGTTGTTGCTCTGCCACTCAAGATCAAATTGTTAGAAAGTCTAAGTGTGGGTTATCTATAAAGTAGTATGCATGTATCATGTCATGTAGGGACTAGTTAAGTGTGTTGGGCTCACTGCTTATGTAAAGTATATAAGTTGTATTAATGAAGAGTAATACTTTGTTAATGAATTTTATTGTCTTAAGTTTATGGTTGAGTATATATGCATTTCAGGGTTCTAAGTAAGGTTAAGCAGGTTAGTAGGTAGTAAGTGCCAGCGAAAGAGTTGGTAACTGCAGCAGTCACATCTCTTTACCGGTTTAAAGGGAAATCTGGGAGGGGTGTGTGACAAGTTGGTATCAGAGCATAAGATTTTGGAAAAGGAAGAGAGTTCATGCATAACTCTAAGTCCTAATGTGAGTTCCTAACATGTGTACTACTTAAGTAAGTAAAGAATGTAAAGAGGAAATGGCAAGCAGAACACGCAGACCGCATATGGGGATTGTGACACTACTGCTTGAGGTTCTGAAGTTAGAAAGGAATCCAGATTTTAGAATGGAAAAGGGTAGCAATTTAGTGGTCTAGGAAAAGACTCTAGAAGGGAAGTCGAGCACTCACAAGCGGGAAATCGGATCTTCAATTAGAGGATAGAGTATTTGATAGAATCGCCTCGAGATTGGCGACAAGTATTTCGTCTAGTTAGATGGATCCAAAGATGAGATAAGGCATTGAAAGGTAAAAGCCTTAAATATGATGACATCAACAGGTACCATAGCATCAAAAGATGCTGAAGTTTGGTTAGAACGAACACCAGTTATTTGTACAGCTAATTGGAAGGATCTCATCCAATTGGTAGAGAAAACCATTCGCGTTAAGAGGAGTTTGGTTGAGGATAAATAGCAGTGGGTAGGTAAAGAAACCATCGGGAATTTTCAGTAGAATCAAATGATGAGAATTTCAAACTTCCATTTGTTGGATAGTCAGATATGGAAGGACAAGAAGTTACGAGCCAGCGAGGTTTTTGCAGGAAGAGATTGAGACCTGTAGTTGGTTCAGCTATTAGAACAGTAACAAGTTGTACTGGCCAGCTAGTGGCTGGTATAGCCAGGAAACTTTTCTGTGCTAACTAAGGCAAGCAACATTCAGGTATATGTTACCGTGAAAGGGATGACTGCACTCAGAGCAGGTAGGTAAGTCCTGTTAAGAAAGGAACATTCACAGTTCATTCGTGTAGCTTAATTAGAGTGAAGGATGACTTGTTAGACAGGAAAAATAGCTAAATGCCACTAAAGGCAGAGGTGAGGTTTTGGTGAAGTTTAATAGAGATTAGTAGTGGAATGACCTCCTTTTATTAAAGGAAAGTATATGCAATGACCCAGTAGGGAGCAGAGGAGTTTTCGGATGTTGTGACTAGTAAAGCACTTATACAGAATGAACATGTTTATATTTGTTGAATCCTGGTGTTATGCAATTAGTTATGTCTAGTAGCTGCTAAAGGGAAAGGCAGAACACGAGAGATTAAAGAAGTAAAAGACGATTTATGCCAGAAGTAAGAATTATCAGGCTCGCTACCTAAAAAGGACATTGAATTTGCTATGAGTTCGATCCTAGGTATAGCCCCATTCCATAGGCACCGTACAGGTTTCTATCAATAGAATTGGAAGAGCTAAGGGTTCTATTACAGGGAATAATAAATAAATAGCATATTAGACTCAGTATGTCAACTTTGCAAAGTACCAATCCTGTGTATGAGAAAGAGAAAGATGGTATTCTCAGGTTACGTAAGGATTATAGATAGTTAAGGAGACAGTCGAGAGTAAGTGTGTATTATCCCTACTTAGTGATCTCTTGAACAGTGAAAGGAAACTGTATGCTAAGTTCATTGGGAATGACTTCTGGTTAAGTGAAGTTGGTAGCATGTGTTTGTTGGGGTTGATGCCCTAAAGTCTCGTGTCCTTTAGTTTGTAAACAGTTTGTACGAACACTTGTGTTGTATAATATATGATATTTACTTCACATCTTGTATTTTGCTCAGTTGCTTGTTTTATTTGCTTTATCACAAACCAATAAACATAAAATCTCTGGTTATTTGTATGTGACTCAAGCATGTATGTGGTGACATAAAAGTGGATCATGTCTTAAGTGATAACCAAAATGGTCTGTAGTATATGGATATAGGAGGGAAACCTTATCCTTGTAACGCTACAGATGCGGCTCGCTTTGTGGAATGGTTACAAGTGTTGTGACTTGTCACAAATGGTCTGATCTTAATCATTCGTGTAGGGACATGCCAGCGGGGGCGTCCTATACAAAGAGTTTGTATAAGACCTGACCACAAAGTGTTAACATCTCGTTATATAACATCGTTCATGACAGAGACTTCACTTGCGACCGGTTTTTATCAATGAATAAAAAATTGGGTTTATACAGGAATATAAATTGCGAAGAAATAAAATTGTGTTGATAAAATAAAAATGCGTTAATAAGTAAAATCCTAAACTAATATGATACAAGATACAAGATACATGATACATGATACTGAGGTCGAGACTGACTGTGAAGTTGTACAAAGGATCGATATATGCGATGGCAAGTCTTTATGAATGAAGTAGAAGGAGAAAGAATAAGTAGTAAAAAACATCGCAACTTTGTCAATTCCGTTAATGATGCAACTAAGGTTCCGCTTTCCCTTGGCATACACCTCTCGGTGATCAACCGTGTTACCATATCTCTATGGTGAAACAGGGATGAAAGTGATGAACATAAGGTTGTTTCCATCTCTGGAAATACTTCTCGCTTTAGTTAATGCATTCTTCCAACCTTCTCTCGATAGGTGGAATAGCATCTTCACTTCTGCTCTCACAGGTGAAGATGCTATCGAGCATGCTTTAGCTAAACTTAATCATTTCTTTAACACAAATTAATTTACTTGCTTAATTCTTGCTATTTACCCAAGGAATTAGGAAAACATCATGGAGAAAATGGATTACGAATGAACAGAAATAGAAAGAGAGATGACAATGGTGATTATCATGACATTTAATATTAAGATTAAGCGTTCGATACATGGTATGAATGAAAGAGTAAAGAAGATGAATACAAGTGTTGAAATAGAGATTAGAAATAAGAAAGAGTGTCAACGTCTTGACACAGATCCTGAATGAAGATTATGCTTGCCGGCGTGTGGAAGTGGTAGAGAGGAAAACTTCCCCTCTCAGGTTTGCTTTCCTGGTAGAATTAACCTTCGCATAGAGCTTCAGCTATGAGGATTAGAAGGATTCTCTGCTTGGAAACTCACCTCTCGGCTTTGTCTCATGGTTCTTCCCGAATCTACTTTGGACAATCGCTTCAGACAAGTTTCTCTCTCTCAGAATCAGTATATGCACGTCTCTATGTATACATGTATATTTTTCAGTGAATTTGCAGAAGCTATTTATAGGTGAAGCTTGATTCTTTGCATTGTGGTCCCCATTTTATAGTTAAGGTAGTTCTTGAAATGGCAGAATGAAAATTCCTTCTGTTACGCAATCAACCCGTCAGAAATGCACAACTGAAAGTTGTACACTTGTCAAAGTCCTCCGTAAATGCGTTGCTCTTTATATCTTCGATCTATCGCCGCATGCAGTGTTGTTTTTTTATTACTGCATGAGATTAAAATTGCATTGATCGCTAAGCTTTTGATCGATTGTCACATGCGCCGTCATTGCATTGATCATCTCTTCATTCTTGATTGATGAGTGCAATGCGACGTAGATACGTTGTTTATTTTATCTTTGAGCCATGAACGCATGCGGTGACTGATTTCTTGCAAAACAGAACTGAAACATTCTATTCTACCATCGCAATGGTGTTAGTTGGTGTATTGACGACATTTTATAATTCTTGCATTTCTTAGCCAATTTCTATATTATCGACGCAACTTTTCTTTCTTTTAGCCGCAATATCTAAATAAAACAATATAAATAACTTGTATTTCTACAAGTTATCACACCCCCAAATTTAGATATATGATTTTCCTCAAGCATATCTTCAACTAAGACAATATAGCTCAATTCTTATCCTAAATTTTGCGTCGATTGGTTGCTACGAATGCTCCACCTAGGCAACATTACTTAACAACGCAATTTCCTTCTATCCTTGATAATTTATAAACAAGCCCTACTTTATTCTTTTATACAACAAATCTCTACTAAAAAATTCCTTTATTGTTTTGAAAAGAATGTTTACCTCTTCTTGTAAAAACAACTTGGTGCATCTTGATGCGATGGTCTAATTTGCGTCATCTATTAGAGACTGTTGATCATGGTTACACCCTTCGTTTTGGCTTGTTCCCATGGGTGTCATGCGAACATCCAACTACGGTTGTGTGCTAACCTCAACTCAACTCTTGATTTTCAGCTAAGTTTTACTTTTGTTGATCAGAGGAGTTGTCTCTTATACTCTTATTTTTTTTTTCTCATCACTCTCTTTTCATATTGCGTCATTCTTAGAAACCCACCTTCGTTTTGGCCTTCTTCTACGGGTGTCATGCGAACATCCAACTACGAGCAGGTTCCTTTCACAACTTAACTCTTATAAGGTTGGGATTGTTTTGGGATTTCCCTTGCACTGACATTGAAGTTTATATGATTTTGTTTTTGTCATAATCATGAACGCATTTTCTAATGACTGCATCCAATTGATCGTATCTGCTCAGATCTTCCCCACCCCCAAATTTAGAGATGCGCAAGGTCCTCATTGCGTTGTTTTGGACAAAATAGTCAAACACTTAGTCAAAATTTTGGAAAGAAGGTTTGAGGAAAATTTTGAAGGATAAAAGGTAAAACAGTGCTATTGCTATGAATTATCTAAGTGTTAGTCAGAAAAATACAAAGTATGGGAAATGTTACTAAGGTATGCATATGACTCATCATGGCAGCACAATTAATAACGCAAAATAAAAGATAAAGAACATCGCAATAATTGTCATCTAACGCATACGGAAAGAATTGTTACTCAGTTGTATTAAAAATTAACCAAGTATACAAAGAATTACATATAACGCAATACAAAATTTTAGCATAGAATTAATGAAATGAATAAAAAAAATGAAAGAATGACCGCAATAAAAAAAAATTATAGAATTATTGAGGAGGAGGTTCAGAAGGAGGATTTTGATGAGGTACGGGAGGAGCTTCTTCGAAATGTAGATGTTGTTGTAGATGCGGAGGCACCATGGAACCATATAGATATATTGTCAAAAAGTGAAATATTCATGGTTACGCTCTACTACTTGCCTTTGGTTCAGATGTATCGTATACATATTGCATTAAATATTGATTAACACCTTCCTTGTCGTAGCAACACTGCATTACAATTCTGCTTGTTGCTCGTATACCTCTGTTATTCACTGGCAGAAAAAGTCATGTTGATGAGAGAAAGCATATCAATAAGTTCCGCAGCCAAGGTGGCAATGGTGGGCTGCGCCTGAGATGTTTCGCCATCGATGTTTTGGGGTTGGGTAGAAGTGCCTTCACCCAAATCGCATGGGTCATCAACATGCGACGATGGAGAGGAAAATTGCGATGAAGATGAAGGTGAGATGGAGTTACTGGATATGCGTTTGGTGAATCAAGAGCAAAGGGAAGGTTGGTAAAATGTTCGGGGAGTGGGGAAAGAGGTTCTGCAGGAGGGCTTGGAGGGCGAATCACTAAAGGCAAAGGGTCCAAGGGTTATTGATCTTGCGGTGATGATTCTTGGACTTTTTCCTTTCCTTTGTCAACCTTGCGCTGTTTCGTGGGCTTTCGTTATTACGGCGCATTTAAATCGATGATGGGCCTCTTCAATGGAAGCTTGGGGCAATGGGAGGAATCTTTGAGAAGCATTCTCAAAATCTTGATGTTTATGAGGCCATGAACTTCTGGCATTGATTCTTCCTCAATACCTACACCCAATGGTAGGCATAAGCTTGAAACTGTCCAAGGGAAGAAATACTGGCCTCTTATATGCCTCACCAAACCTCGAATCTGTCTGGCGATCAACTGGCCCATATCTATTGGAATTCCGCGTGCGATGCAATATGTGGCCATGACTCTATCCCTCAAAACTGTTTTTTCATGAGAAGTTGGGATGAGTTGCCATTTCACCAAATACACCCAAAGCCGTGCCTCTGGAAGTAGTTTCTTGGACGCAAGGGTTCTGATGCCTTTTAAGCAAACCGACCACTGAGTGCCCAGTTGCGTTAATATCTTCAGTGCATCTTCCATCTATTCTTCTATGGGATCATTAATGATTTTATTACCCAGTGCATCCGGGTTGTCCTTCATAAGATATAATTCATTGATGTCCTTTGCGCTGAAAGACACTACTTCCCCTTTCATGGTCACCGCATCTTTGGTGCCATGGAGCCGTCCATTATAGAAGTCTCGTACTACCGTTGGGATGATAATGGATGGGCACTAGCAGAATGTTTCCCATCCATGTTCCAGTACAACACTTGTGATCAAGTCCGATGGAGGCATTGGCCAGGGAAGAATCCCATCTCCATCATCATGTCGTCATTTTCTTTCTTCTTTCATGGTCATCCCTTGGCCAACGCAGGCTCATTGCTTTCCCGTCACTGCTCTGCTCTTCTCTTTTGTCAACGCAAGGCGGTATTTTAGTTTTTGTTTTCTTTCCCTTTCCTTGCGTTGTTCTTCCTTCTCCCACCCTACAATTTCTTTGCCTTTCTTTTCACTTATGCACTGAACATTTGCTCTGCGCCTCTTCTTCTTATCTTCATTCTTCTTCTTTTCTTCCTCTTCCTCTTCTCTCATCTCTCTTTTAAATTCACTTTGAAATTGCTCTGAGGCTAGCAATATGCGTTGTTCTTCCTCGAGCCTTATTCTTTCCTCTTCTACTGAGATTTCATTGTTGCAGCGTACCTCTTCATCGTGTAATTTTCTTCTTAAATCACCTTCTGCGATGATCTATTGTACCTGCAACATCTTCTCTTACTTTTCTTCCTCCTCTCTTCTTCTCCTCTCCTTTTCCTCTACTGCACTTTACAAAATTTTTGGGTCGATTGTTGACCCTTGCGGCGCATTCTCCTTGCAACGTCGCATAAGGGGGTGATCTCTGACTCTTCTCCATCATCAGTCTCAACTGTTATTATTTGCATTTTTTCCTCCTCAGGTTGCACTGATTTTATTTGTTGCACTGACTCCCCCTTATCCACCCTTGCGGAGGTGGATTCTCCGTCGATTTCTAGGCTCTCAGCCCTCTTTCTCTTCTCTTTCTTCTTCTTCAGGCGCTTCTCCTCCCGCCTGCATTCCCTCTTCTCACTCGTTCTTCTTTCTTTCTTCTTGATTGGATGGGTTTCCTCATCTTTTTCAACCCTCTTCTCCTTGATCTTCTTCTTCTTCTTCTTCTCCTCAGCCATTTCAGGCTGCTTCTCCATCACTACTTCCTCCAAAGCAGCTCTGGAGGGTCCCTCATAGGATTCTGCGTCAGCAATTTCCTCAGGATTCGATATTGTCAGAGCGCTCCTTCTCAAAGCCTCCTTCATCCTCCTCCAAAGGCAGTGGTTGATTAACAACCCCAGCTTCGGGCAGCCCTCCTTCTTCTCCATATTACTTAGTATACTCCCAAACACCTTTCTATCGTCCCTTCTCTTCTTTTCACTTTCAGAAGACAGTGTTGGGAGTGGGGCACTCTCCGAGCTCTGCCCTCTTCTAATTTTGAGTGGTTTGACTGCTAAAGGCTTTCGCCGAAGTTTTCTGGCGACTCGAGGGATGGGTTTTGGCTGGACGGCGAGACGGCGGTTTGCTGTGAGGATTGCCGCCTCTTTTGCAGTGATTTGGGCTTGTGAGGGTGATGAGGGTAAAAAGGATGAGTGGGAAAACTGATCGACCATGGTTGAACTGAGTGAGAAAATTGGGAAACTCTTAGGGTTTTAGGAAGAAAGTTGAAAGTCTAGGTATGCAAAGGCTCTGCTAGGGTTTCTGTTTGTAAAAGACTCAAATAGGCTCTTTCAGACGAAGGAAGTGGGAATTTATAGGTTGGGCCTTGATGGGCCCAACGCAAATTCTGCAGTGGCAGGCCTCGAGGCACTAAAAAAGCCTAAATGAATTGACTATTCTACTTGCAAAAAGAATTTATCTTTTGTGTTTTATTCGAATGGGTGCAAGATTAAGAATTAACCAATGCCTCCATCAACGCAAATGCATCTTTTCAGAGGATGGGCAACAACGCATATATTAGCATAACACACCCCCCAACTCAATGCATTTCTGGAGGACGGCCGCATTGTATTTCTACTGGCATAACACTACCTCAACATAGAACGTTTTCGCTAAGGACAGGGGAAAAATACATACGAGCGCAACACACCCCTCAGTGCAATGCATTTGGGTAGGATGAACGCAAGGTGTATCTTATTAGCACAAGATGCACCCATCATCGCAATGCATACCGGATGTTGATTGTTATTATTATTATTATTATTATTTTCTTCTTTTTTTTTTTTTTCATCAATGCAACTTTGTGGTAATCATTTTCTTTTACACAATCATTCACCAAAATTTAAGGATAATGCAATTAATACAGAAAAGTAAGGAAATTAAACAGAGCATAGAAATTAGCGCAATTGAATTAAATGAGAAGTAAATTCATAAAGCATTAAAAGCTAGTTTAAGGAAGCAATAAATAACAAAATTCATAAAGCAATAAAGGAATCAATTAAGAAAGCAATTAAACATAGAATTTAGAGATATGGACCGGAAGAAAATTTTCCCATGATTAACGCAATCCACACCTCTGCAGGCGGTCAAGCTTGCCTGCACAATATCGTCAAGGACATTGTTCCTTCCCATGAGATCCTGGGGCTTCGAAATTACTTGGTAGCATTCCAGGTGTTCTATTGTGTAGTTTGGCTGCTAGTTGCCCAACTTGGATCTCCAAGTTTCTGATTGAAGATGCCTGCAACTGCATGACAACATTGTTTTTCTCAATATATTGCTTGAGTAGGGACTCCAATGAATTTCCAGAGGTGTTTTGAGGAGGATGGTTGGTTTTGTGGTTGTCTCTGATGACCCTGATTCTGGTTTTGGTGAAGAGGTGGAGGGTTTCCTCGATTCCCAGAATTGTTGTTCTGATGGTTACTCGGCCCCCCTTTGTTGTGATTTCCTCCCCAACCGAAGTTAGGGTGATTCCTCCAACTGGGATTGTAAGTGTTGCTGCATGGGTTGTGTTGGATAGCACACACTTGTTGCGGGTTTGATGGGCACATTTCCTCCGCATGGCCCCCTCCACATTGGACACAACTTATTGCAGCCACTTGTGCCTGCACATTGGGTTGCACTGATCCTTGGGAGAGGGCACCTTGATTAAGTGCCATTGATTGTAGAAGAGAGGTAACCGCAGCCATATGTGCGGCCAAAGTTGTCATTGTATCTGCAGGTACAATGGCATTATCGTTTCTTCTTCTCTCGGAGCCTCATCCACCGTACCCATCATCCACCCAGTCATCCATATTTTGCAAGATGCAGTCAAGGATGACCTTGGCTTCTGTGTAGGTCTTATCCATAAATCCTCCTATTGCGGAGGCATCAACAACGGCTTGTGTTGATCTATTCAGGCCGTTATAAAACGTTTCCATCAGAATGCAATCGGGTATCTCGATATGCGGACAATTTTTCACCAATCTTCTGAATCGCACCCAGGCGGTGCTTAGGGTCTCATTTTCCATTTGCTTAAAGTTCAACATATCCTTTCGTCTTCTCACGTTGATTGCTGGAGGGAAGAACTTCTTCAAAAACCGTTCCACCTACTTGTCCCATGATGTTATTTCATTTGGCTCCAACGAATGAGACCACCTCTTAGCCTTGTATCATTTGGAGCATGACCGGCTTTATTTCGAATCGTGTGTTCTCGTCAACCATTGGTCGTGAAATTCTAGGCAAAAAATCTTAGAGATTAGGCGCCGCATAGTTCCTCATTGAGATATTGCGGTCAACAGCAAGAAACACAGGGTCTCACGCTGGGCGATTTACCCCTTGATTTCCTTCAGGTGACTCGTTATTATTATTGTCCGCCATATTGACTCTTCTTCGCCTCGCTCTGTTCTGATGTGCCCTCGCGTGAAAAGTACGCTCGATCTCTGGGTCAACTTCAAATTCTGGATTGGTTCCAGTACTCATAAACCATCAGCCTGTTCTTCGCTTTAAACAGATAGTGCAAAGAGATCTGTCCTACAAAATACCACAAAAGTACTCAACACTAACTGTTACCAATCCCCAGCAATGGCGCCATAAACTGCCATAAACTTCGTGACATAAAAATGGAATGTTTTTATGTTGTGTTATCGCTTATGCACACTATGTCTAAATATAGGCATTGTTAATGATATGCTTGTAGTATGTGATGGAGTAATGCATGTCACAAGTTTCCTTGCGCTGAAACCAAGTATAATTCCAACGAAAGTTTCTCAGAATAAGCCGAGGCCGAACACAGGGATTGTTTTCGTTAATGCGTTACTTTTGTAATATATGCGACCAGTTTTTATCAATGAATAAAGAATGTTTGTTTATACAGGAATATAAATTGCGGTGTAATAAAATTGTGTTGATAAAATAAAATCCTAAACTAATATGATACAAGATACAAGATACATGATATATGATACTAAGGTCGAGAACTGACTGTGAAGTTGTACAAAGAATCGATGTATGCGATGGCAGGTCTTTATAGATGAAGCATAAAAAGAAAGAATAAATAGTAAAAACATCGCAAGACTATCAATTGCGTTAAAGATGCAACTAAGGTTCTGCTTTCCCTTGGCGTACACCTCTCGGTGATTGACCGCGTTCCAATATCTCTATGGTGAAGCAGGGATGAACGTGATGAACACAAGGTTGTTTCCATCTCTAGAAGTACTTCTTGCTTTAGTTAATGCATTCTTCCAATCTTCTCTTGATACGCGGAATAACATCTTCACTTCTGCTCTCACAGGTGAAGATGCCATCGAGCATGCTTTAGCTAAACTTAATTATCTCCTTAACACAAGTTAATTTACTCGCTTAATTCTTGCTATTTACCCAAGGAAGTAGGAAAACAACATGGAGAAAATGGATTACGGGTGAACTTAAATAGACAGAAAGATGACAATAGTGATGATCATAACATTTAATACTAAAATTAAGCTTCTGATACATGGTGCGAATGAAGGAGTAAAGAAGATGAATACAAGCAATGAAATAGAGATTAGAAACAAATACAGAAAGATTGTCAACGTCTTGACACATATCCTGAACGGAGATTGTGCTTGCCAATGTGTGGAAATGGTGGAGAGGAAAGCTTCCCTCTCAGGCTTGCTTTCTTGGTAGAATTGACCTTCGCACAGAGCTTCAGCTATGGGGATCGGAAGGATTCTCTATTCGGAGACTCACCTCTCGGCCTTGTCTCGTGGTTCTGCCCGAATCTACTCTGGAAGTCGCTTCATACGAGTCTCTCTCTCAGAATTAGTATATGCACGTCTCTATGTATACATGTATATCTTTAAGTGAACTTGCAAAAGCTATTTATAGGCCAAGCTTGACTATTTGCATTGTGGTCACCACTTTATAGTTAAGGTAGTTCCTGAAATGTTGGAGTGAAAATTCCTTCTGTTACACAATCAACCCGTTAGAAATGCACAACTGAAAGCTGTACACTTGTCAAAATCCTCCGCAAATGCGTTGCTCTTTACATCTTTGATCTATCGCCGCATGCAATGTTGTTTTTTAATTACCGCATGGGGTTGAAATTGTGTTGATCGCTAAGCTTTTGATCGATTGTCGCATGCATCATCATTGCGTTGATCATCTCTTCATTCTTGATTGATGGGTGCAATGCGATGTAGATACGTTGTTTATTTTATCTTTGAGCGATGAACTCATGCGGTGTCAAACATGCTCAAATAAGGAAGAAAAAATCGTTTAGAAAAACAAACGTTTAAGGATTATAAGTGAAAGTTAGAAATTGGAATGAAAAAAAAAATGACTTTATCATGGAAATATAATAATTTTTAGGAAATTGCATCAGTATATACCTTAGCATCCATGTCTTTTTTTTTTCTTTTTCTTTTTTTTTTTTAAATTGCCTATATGGTAAAATATATTAAAGATATAAAAAATAGGGGTAATTACAACTTTAATAAAAAAAAAAATTGAAAATTTGGCACGTGTCCCTAGGTTTTACTTTTTTGCAAGAATGTCAAAAAACTTCCGCCTGAAAATATGATTGTTATTTAATTTCTATGTGATTGTTATCTGATTTTTATGTGATTGCTATGTGATTGTCACGCCTGCAATTACAAAAAAGTTGGAGTCATGACTTTAGTTTTTTAAAATATATTTGTCATACAATACAATTTTTCAAAAAAAAGAAATATTCATATTGTGCTTACTAGGGATTTTATTTTATCTTATTCCTAAATTACCCTCACAATAAATTTCCCAAATATTGAGTGTGTGAAATTCTCTCCTCTATCGTTTTTCCTTCTTCTTCAGTGTTCAAATTTCTACAACAACCAGCCCTAGAAATCATACTCAATATTTTGATTGATTCTCGATTTCTCTCCCTCCTGCGTTTACAATTTGTTTCGATTAAGAATCTCGGTCAATCCTTCTTTTATTTTGAATTTCTCTAGTTTGTTTTCGAATTTCTTAGGTTTTGATTTCGAATTTCTCAATCAATTTGTGGAAGGTTTGTTTTCGAGAAATTCAAATTTTTGAATGGATTGTTTTTAAAACAAACTTGAGATATTCGAATTTGTGGAGGGTTTGTTTTCAAATTTCTCAGTATCTCAACTTTCAGTTCGTAGTTGTAAAGAATACTTTTGAGTTTGGAACTTTGAAATAAAATTCAAAATCTGTTGAGTTGGAATGTACTTAAGGTAGTTGCCAATGGTTTATGAGAGCATCACGTTATAAAAGTAGTGAATTGTGAATGATTCAAAAGCATATTAATGAACATAATTGCTCTTTAATGATTTGTGCTTCTCACAAGCAGGCATGTTCACAGTTTATTAGTCATTGTATGGTTGAAAATTTTAGATATAGCAATGATCATTTAACACCAAAAAATATTATATATCATATGCAAATAAATTATGCGGTTGTTGTTAGTTAAGATAAAGTTTGGAAGGCAAAATAATCCATTATGAAGATTTTGAAAGGACATGCCAGTGATTATTATGCCTTGATTTTCAAGTTCTTTTTTAAGTTAAAATAAAAAAAATACATGTTTTTTTTTCCATTTACTTTGGCATGTCATTGATCAACTTTATAGTAATCAGATAGTAATTAGTTGACTAATATGCCTATTAATTAGCAACAAGGATCATTTAAACACTCTAATTCATTAATTTTGGCAAAGTATAAAGCATGCTCTTGCAGAGTTCCATGACATACATCTTGTAGAACATCTTCAAAGCTTGTTCTTCAGTTACAATCTTCTCCGAATCTTGTTGTAGACCACCTCAAGATCTTTTTCCACTATTCTCTTAGTGTTCTAGATTGAGTTGTAGGACTCAAAACAAGCTTGAATTAAGGGATGAAGGAGAATAGCAAACAACAACAATCTGGTTGAAGAACACTTTCTTTAGCACGAATTTTCTCTAAAATTCTCTCTTGATTGCATGCCCGAAATTCACTTCAAACTCTTCAATATATTGCAGATCAACATACAAGGGAGAGAGTTGTATGAGTTGCAGCTCATGCTTGGAGTAACACAAGGCAATGTTGATGGCTTTTGAGTGAGCAAGTAAAAGATGGATAATGGAAAACATGGTTTTTTCCATTTTGTATTTTGTTTTTCAATTTTTCAATTTTATCATATAATCAAAACTTGATTTTTCCAAAATCTATTTTGATTTTAAAAATTGAAAAATAAAATTAATTTCATAAATTAATTTTTAGATAAAATTTAATAAATTTAATATCAAATATTAATTAATTTTTACACACATCCATTTTTATATATTTAAATCATATTTAAATATAAATTCTCCTATTTCGTTTAATTCTCAAATTAAACACGTAATTATATCTCATATAATTACTAGTTCCCTTAATTCTAATTTGAACATTTCAAATTAACTTATCATGCTATTCTAGAGCTAGTCCATTACGAGCTAGTAGGGTAACCTTACGGACCCACAGATCATGGGCTCCAACGATCCGAGATTAATTGGCTAAACTCATTAGATCAGATTAATCCCCATTCGTTAATGAATGGGTCACTCTACTAAAACCCATAGTTGCACTCCCCTCACAGTAGATATATTATGTCCACATGATTTAACCATAATCAGCAAGTCGACCCTTCACAGGTTGTTCTTAATAATGGTTGGGTCAAATATCTGTTTTACCCTCGAGATTACGTCTTATTCCTCAAGTTCCTACTGATTCTCTAATGAACAATTGGTTTGTGATCCAATCATTAAACCAAACTCTCACAGCCTAGTGAGAGGGTAGAACCCCTTGTTCAAGACCTAGATTCAGTACTTTAGAGAACAACCTTTCTCCTATCCCTAAATCGGGTAGGCATGAATTCCATCTTGCACCCTATGTCCCCAGCTATCTATTAGGTCTTACCCCTGAAATGGGAGTCTTATTGAGTCGACGCTGTTAAGCCAACTTTCACCTATGCAAATCTAAGGATAATCCCCAATAAACAGGAGTTCATAGTTAGCTCAAGATTAAGATCGAGATACCTAGATCATCTAGGTGAAATAGTCAGTCTTATACAGTAAACAATGTTATAAAGTAAGAATAACTTATTTCTTGGTCCGATCTTATGCAAACTCATTGCATAGACGGTCCCACTTCTCATATCATAACATGTACGAATTAGGATCCCATCGTATGTAACACTTTACAACTCTTTGTAACAACTACAGAGTAGGCTGCATCCAATGGTGTTACCAGAATAAGGTACCCAACCTTATTCATGTACCATAGATCATTTTGATTATTTACTCGAATGTGATCCACTCTTATGTCTCCACATAGAGTTCAAGTACTCATGCAATAGTCATGGGTCTTTCCCGTTATTCTTAGGGACGATAATCATTTAGAGTTATAAGCTTGCATTCAATTTTGGCAAAAGGGAAGGAGTATGAGAGATTAAGAGATCTGTGAGATTTTCTACTTGAACATAGAGAGAATCCAGAGGAAGAAGAAGAAGTTGAGAGAACCCATTTCTCTCTCTTCTATTTCATGTACGTGAGATGAGGAGTTGAAGGGTTGAAGGAGTCATAACTCTTTCCCCTTTAATTTTCAAAAACAAATTCAAATAATTTGAATTTTGAATAATAATTATATATATTAATTAACTTAATATATATAAATATTAAACTATATGTTATATCACATATAACATATAACCTATAATTTATATTATAAAACATATAATATAGCCTATAGTTTTTATATAAATCACATTAAGATTTGACCACATTCAAATAACAACCTCTCTCATAAAACTATATAAATTTATAAATCATATTCACATAAATTTAACTGTAGTTCTTACATGAATCATATTCACATAGTTAATATGCAAATCATATTCATTTCTCTCATAAAACTATTTGACATGAATCGTATTCACATTAAATTTTAACATATAGTTTTTATATGAATCTCATTCATATAGTAAATACTTGAATCATATTCAATTACTTATGTCTCTCATAAAATTATATTGACGGAATGAACACATGCGCAACGGAAAGAAAAACGGGTCTAAAAGTACTCTAATTAAGTTAATTTCAAAGAATAAGCATGCTATTAAAACAAATAAAAAGGGAAGAAGAAATACAACATTTGTAGACTTGAATCTTCTCCAAAGTAGCTCCAATCTTCTCACGAACTGTTCATAGATGGCACAAGAGTCTTCCCGACTATTTTCCGACCTTAGAACGGGATGGTGGAATCTGTTGAGTGACTAATTTGGAGAGGAAAAGGTTAAGTCTTTGAGAGAAAATTGTTATGAGATTATCACATAATCTCATCAATTTCCACTATGGCCAAGAGGTTTAAAATTCATTAAACTCTTCTTGTTAATGATCATTATATGCACAACATGCAACTTTGAGTTTGATGAGAATTTGACACTAAAAAATCCACTAACTCAAAAGTGGGTTAGTGAGGCAAATGTCTTCAAATGAAAACAACACTTAGCAATGTAAAAAAAAAAAAAAAAAAAAATGGCATTTCCAACTCACAATTATTGGATCTTTCCACTAACTTGGTCAATGATCAAAGTTTAACTCTCAAAGTCCAAAGTCAATAAATTTGACTTTTTGACTTTCAAAGTCAAAAGTCAACAATTTGACTTTCATTGCATTTTTTACCTAGTTATTTTTACTAATTTCATTTAATTTCAAAATTAATTCTAATTATCAATTTTAATATTAAATTAAAATTAAATAATTAATTAAATAATTTAATTAATTTAATTTAATATTAAATCAAACACTAATCCCAATCAATATGAATTCTTATTCATAATCTTGATATTTAAATCTTATTTAAATATCTCACATTTTCTCTCTCTTTATGTCTAATTCACAATTAAACATTAGATTAAATATATCGTATATATATTTAACGCTTTGCTTCAAAAACCAAATTTGAACAATTCAAATTCGTTTCTCACGCTGTTATAAGGTTTAGTCCGAAATGAGCTAGTAGAGAGACCTCATAGACCTACAGATCATGGGTTCCAACGATCTAAGATTAACCGACTAAACTCTTTAACCTAATTAACCACCATTCGTTAACTACCGGGTCACTCCATTAAAGCCCAGTAGTTGCACTCCCCTCACTATAGATATATTATGTCTACTCAATATAACCATGATTAGTAAGTTAACACTTCACAAGTTGTCCATAATAACGTTGGGTCAAAAGTTATTTTACCCCCGAGATTACATCTTGCTTTTTAAGTCCCACTGATCCTTTAATGAACCATTGGTTTGTGATCCAGTCACTAAACTGAGTCCGTCTTGGGCCAATGAAAGGGTAAGGCCATTTGTTCAAGATCCGGAGTCAGCACTCAAGGGAACAACCTCTCTACTATCCCTAAAAACGAGTAGGAGTGAATTTCGTCTTGCACCCTATATCCCCAGCTATCTACTTAATCTTACCCTTGAAATGGGAGGTTTATTGAGCCGTTGCTATTGAGCCTACCCTCACCCATGCAAATCTAAGGATAATCCCAAATAAATAGGAGTTCATAGTTAGCTCAGGATTAAGGTCAAGTACTTAGGTCATCGCTTTAAAACTGTTAGTCTTAAACAGTAAACAACGTTATAAAGTAAGAGTGACTTATTTTTTTTGGTCCGATATTATGCAAACTCATTGCATAGGATGCCCTCGCTCCTCATGTCAATACATGAACAAATCAGGATCACTTCGATTATAGCCTTTACAACAAATTCTAATAGCTACAGAGTGGGTCACATCCGATAGTGCTACCAGAATAAGGTACCTAACCTTATTCGTATACTATAGACCATTTTGACTATTTATTGAACTTTGATGCACTCTTATGTCTCTACATAAAGTTCATGTATTCATATAATAACCATGGATCTTTAGTTTATTGGATTTAGTTTTTACAAGTGCAATTCATATATTCAACAACAGTTTTATTGAATAAACGTCAATAACATCTTTATTGATAATATAATATGTTTAACATTACAAACGGAGAGTTTTAGGACATACAACCCAACAAATCCCACTTGGACTAAAACTCTAGTGGATGTGACATATATATACAATGTTGAGTAATGAGAGAATAAATACAATAAACTAGGGTATCAGATACCCAATACTTCTCCATTTTCCCTAGTTCTATCTATTTCGTAGTCCTAGTCCCATTAGGTGACCCTCGAATACTTTAACCGAGAGGGCCTTTGTAAATGGATCAGGCAAGTTGTCTTCAGACGTAGTCTGCATGACAATCACATCTCCTTGGTGTACGATCTCCTTGATGAGATGATACTTGCGCTCGATTTGTTTTCCCCGCTCATGGCTTCTAGGTTCCTTTGAGTTAGCAATTGCACCACTATTATCACAATATAGAGTGATAGGCAGATGCATATTTGGAACAACTTCCAAATCAGTTAAGAACTTTCTGAACCATACCATTTCTTTAGCTGCTTCACTCACAACTACATACTCAGCTTTTATGGTGAAATCAACAATACAACTTTACTTGATACTCCTTCACACTATAGCTCCTTTGTTCAGAGTGAATACTGAACCTGAAGTAGATTTCCTAGAATCGGTTTGAAAGTCAGAATCAATGTATCTAGTAAGGATCGAATCCTTAGCACCATACACGAGCATATAGTTCCTCGTTCTCTGAAGATACTTGAAGATGTTTTTAACCACATTCCAATGATCGTATCCATGATTGGACTGATATCTGCTGGCAATTCCAACTGCATAGCATATGTCGAGACGAGTACATCACATGGCATACATCAAACTCCCTACTGCTGATGCATATAGAATTCGTTTCATAACCTCAACCTCTTGAAGTGTTTTAGGACATTGTTCCTTATACAAATGAATTCCATGCCTAAAAGGCAACATACCTTTCTTGGAATCTTGCATTTTATATTAAGACATCTTGTTTATATAAGATGCTTGAGACAAGGCTATCGTTCTGGTTTTGCAGTTTCAAACGATTTGGATCCCAATAACATACTATGCCCAAATCCTTCATTTGGAATTGTGTGGCTAGCCATGTCTTAATGTCAGCTAGAAATTCTACTTCATTCCCAATGAGTAGAATATCATCAACATATAGAACCAGAAAAACTACAGTTTTGTTGACAATCTTCTTGTAAAGACAAGGTTCATTAACATTCTGTTCAAAGTCATAAGATTTGATCGCAATATCAAATATCATGTTCTAAGATGGAGACGCTTATTTTAGCCCATAAATGGATCTATTAAGCTTGCAAACCTTTTTCTCTTAACCCTATACGATAACCCCTCTGGTTGAGATATATAGATACTCTCTTCAAGATAGCCATTCAAAAAAGCTGTCTTGACATCCATTTCCCAGATTTCATAATCATAAAAAGTAGCAATGGATAAGAGTATCCTAATAGACTTTATCATGGCAATCTGAGAGAAGGTTTCTTCATAGTCTACCCCCTCTCTTTGGGTAAACCTTTTTACCACGAGTCTAGCTTTGTAGGTCTGTACCTTACCAGCTTGGTCTCATTTTCTCTTGTAGATCTATTTGCAACCAATAGGGTTTACCCCTTCTAGTTGATCTACAAGATCCCATACTGAATTGAAGTCCATTGACTCTATTTCGGGGTCCGTGGCTTTTATCTACTAGTTCTTATCCACATCACCCATTGCTTGTTTAAAAGTCAATGGATTCTCTAAGCCATCATTAGGTATGACGACTTGAGTTTTGGTTAAACCCATGTACCAATCATGCTATTGCACAACCCTCCCACTATGTCGAGGCATTCTCAAATCTTGAAAAGGATGTGAAATACAAGTTCCATCAACAACTCTTGTTGAAGAACCTGCTCAAATCTTAATACTAGCTTACTGTGAGGTTGATGATTTTTAATGTGGTCTAGGAATGTTGCCTTTGTCAACACAACACTTTATCTTCCTAGGGATCATAAAAGAACCACCTCTTGTCTCTTTAGGATAGCCTATAAATAGGCATACCTTTGAATGACATTCCAACTTCTTTATATTTTGTACCAACACATATGCTGGGTATCCCCAAATCCTGAAGTGACGTAAACTACCTTTACGTCCTCTCCATAACTCGTAAGGTATTTCTGAAACACTTTTTGAGGGAAACATGTTCAAAATATATACTACAGTCTGTACTGCTTATCCTAAAAAAAAAAAAACTTGGCAACTGGACATAACTCATCATAGAACGAACCATGTCCAACAGGGTTCTATTTCTCCTTTTTGCAACACCATTTTCTTGAGGTGTGTCAGGTGCTATGAGTTGTGACTGAATTCCATGTTCTATAAAATAATCCTGAATTTTAAGTCCATGTACTCTCCACCTTAATCTGATCGAAGTGTTTTAATCTTTTTACCTAATTGGTTCTCAACCTTTGCCTTATATTCCTTAAACTTTTCAAGTGTATCGGACTTACGATGCATTAGGTAAATGTAGCCATATCTTGAATAATCGTCGATGAAGCTGATGAAATGTTCATACCTTCATCTCACTTTAACATTCATGGAACCACAAAGTTCTGAATATACTAGCTCTAAGGATTTTTTTTGGCTCTAAGACCTTTTCCAGTAAAAGATCTTTTGGCCATCTTACCCTTAAGACAAGATTCACATGGTGGTAAAGAGCTTTCTTCTAACTGGTTTAGAAGTCCACTCTTAACCTATATGTCAATAATGTGACCTAGTCTTAGGTGCCAAAGATAGGCATTTGGAGAAATTTTTCTTTTCTTATGATGAGTTTTAGCTATTTTAAACATCTCTATATTTAAAACAACTTTTACCTTAGTCGGTTTTAACACATATAAGTTATGCTCTAGATTTGCAGAACATAACTTTTTACCTTTTGAAATAATGAACATTTCATTATATTCAAAAGAAACTTTGTAATTTTGTTCTAGCAAAAATCAGATAGAAATTAAATTTATGTTCATAGAAGGAATGTAATAAACATTTTCAAGTAAAATGTGTCTATCTCCAACAAATAACTTTATATCTCCCACTGCTTTAGCCAAAACAACCCCTCTGATCCCTACCTTAAAGGTTGCTTCGCCTTCTGTAAGTTATCTTCAAGAACTAATTTCTTGAGCAAAAGTACATATATGATTAACAGCACTTGAATGGTTGAATCTAATATCCAGGTTAACTTATCATTTTCTACTAAAGGTCTTAATGACAAATGCCTTTGTAGAAAAACAGGGAGATTGCGGACATACCTCTATTAAAACATAGTTTAAATAATCAACTGCTAGTATATTTGATTTGCATGTTGATTTACCGTTAAAAGTGTGGAAGCGAGTAAATTTGAAGAATTCAACATGCTGAAATTATAAACAAATTCTAATTAATAAATTACTTTTAAACCCAATCATATTTTAGTAAAGTAATAATGTACCCAAATTTCATTATTTTATTTGCAATGATACTATAGTGAGTCAAAAATAAATGCTACCGAGGGGTAGTCAAATACTCTTGCACTAAAGCAAGACATTCTTAACTAAATACTATCTCTAGAATAACTCATATTTCGATAGTCATTTAGCTACCGTTTTCGGTCAAGAGCTTACTAACACTTAGTAATTCTGTAAGTGTAACACTTATAATATACTTGCAATGCGTGCTACATATTTATCCTATGGTGGGGTTTTAAATCTACATGATATACAATATACACACCATAGATAAATTATTTAATTCATACATTCACAATGCATAATTAAATAAACACACTGTAATGGACCGGTTTTGGCATCCTAAGCTAAATCTAAACTTTTTGTTGAGTTTTATGTCCTAAACCTCGTGGTATGTAAACAATAAAACTTATTCTGAAAATTCAATAAAGGTGTTATTGAATAGATATTTTGCTTAATAGAAATTCAATATGAAAGTCCCTTGACTATTGGATGAGTACTTGAACTTTATGTGGAGACATAAAGGTGGATCAGGTTCGAGTAAATAGTCAAAATGATCTATAGTATATGAATAAGGTTGAATAAGGTTAGGTACCTTATTCTGGTAACACTATTGGATACGGCCTGCTCTGTAGTTGTTACAAGGAGTTGTAAAGTGCTACAAATGAAGTGATCCTAATTCGTTCATGTTGGACATGGGGAGTGGGGGTGTCCTTGTGCAAAAGGGTTTGTACAAGATCGGTCCATGAAATTAGTCACTCTGACTTTATAACGCTATTTATTGTTTAAGACTGACTATTTCAAAGCGATGACCTAGGTAACTTGACCTTAATTCTGAGCTAACTATGAACTCCTATTTATCTGGGATTGCCCTTAGATTTGCATAGGTGAGGGTTGGCTTAACAGCGCCGGCTCAATATGACTGCTATTTCAGGGGTTAGACCGGATAGATAGTTGGGGACATAGGGTGCAAGAGGGAATTCCCTCCTACCCGCTTTAGGGATAGTAGAGAGGTTGTTCCCTTAAGTGCTAATTCTGGGTCTTGAACAAGGGGCGCCGCCCTCTTACTGGCCCGAGAGAGACTCGGATTTATTGATTGAATCACAAAACAATTGTTCATTAGGGGATTAGTGGTACTTAAGGAACAAGAGGTAATTTCGGGGGTAAAACAGAGATTCAACCCAGCCATTATTACGAACAACCTGTGAAGGGTTGACTTACTAATCATGGTTATATTGAGTGGACATAATATATCTAAAGTTAGGGGAGTTCAACTATGGGCTTTAGTAGACTGACCCATTAGTTAACGAATGGGGGTTAGATCGGTCTAATGAGTTTAGCCGATTAATCTCGGATCATTGGAGCCCATGATCTGTGGGTCCACGAGGTCCCCCTACTAGCTGGAAAATGGATTAGCTCTAGAGTAACGTGATAAGTTAATTTGAAACGTTCAAATTAGAATAAAATAGAATTAGAGAATATATATTTAAATATGATTTAAATATATGAAGATGAATTTGTGTAAAAATTAATTTAGTATTGGATATTAAATTAATTAGAATTATTTAAACTGTTTAAATAATTATTTATTAATTTTATTACAAAATTAATTTATAAAATTAATTAATTTTGATTTTAGAAATAAATATGATTTTAAAATCAAAATAGATTTTGGAAATAGAATTACACAAAAAAATGAAAAATGGTTTGTCATCTTCATCTTCAAAAGTAGCTCACAATGAAACCCACTTCTTCAACCTTCATTTACTCCAAGCATGAGTTGCATCACAGGAGTCCTTTGATTCCATGGGTTAGACGATGAAGATATTGGAGTGAAATTGAGTTGCGAAACTGATTGAATTTTTCTAAAAAATTCGGATGAAGAAGATGTTCTTCATTTTGGGTTGTTGCAGTGAGTTTTCTCCAAATTTCCTTTGATTCCAGCTTACTTTGAGTCCCACAACTCAATCTAGAGCACCAAGAGAATAGTCGAGAAGATCATGTGGTGATCTACACAAAGATTTGGAGAAATTTGTAGCTAGAAATAAAATTTAAACGGTTCTTCAAAAGTATGTTCTTGAAACCCATTAAACTCTGTTTAAGCATCTTTTCTTTTATGCCAAAATTAATTAATTAAAGTGCTTATGGATTCTGTTTTCTTCCATTGCTTGTTGTTACCAGTCCAACAATTGGTATCAGAGCATCATATAAGCATTCAATTCAAATTAATTTTGGTTTGGTGAGTGTTTTATATGAAAATATGAAACTGTTGTACTAATATGGTTTTCTGGGTTTCGGCTTTGAATTTCTCTTTAATTTCTCATTTAAATTTGTAATTGGCTCTTGTTTGATGAGCTTATCTGTCTTCCCAAGAGCTTGTAATTTATTTGGAGTCATTAGAGTTGAAATTAAGCTATAATTTGAAGAAACAAGCGAAGAGACCGAATTGCAAATTCCAGAAAATCAACCTCTGTTCATATCGTCGTTAAGCTTCAGTAGCTAAGCGATCATTTAGCTTCATGCGTTAGACGATGTGAAGAAAAGCTAAACAATTGTGTAGCTTTGGGCATTGATCGTTTAGGTATTGTGCGCTAGACGATCGTGTACCTTGGGAGCTAAGCAATGCATTGTATAGCTATACGATGGCACTACACGATCGTGTAGCTTCGGGCAGGAGCTAAGCGATGATTTGAAAAGCTATATGATAGCGCTACACGATCGCTTACCACGATCGTTTACCTTTGATCGGGAGCTAAGCGATGTGTTGAGTTGCTATGCGATAACACTAAGCGATCATTTACCTCTATGCGGTAGCTAAACGATGTGTTGAAATGTTAAGCGATCATTTACCTATGTGCTGCAGCTGGGCGATGCGTCGAGAGCTATGCGATAGCACTAAGTGATCGCTTACCTTGGGCGTGCACTAAACGATTAAGACGCAACGCTAAACGATAGAGCTCAGCGATCGTGTAATAAATGTCCGTGCTAAACGATGGAGCTGCGAGATAGTGTTGGACACTAAGCGATCGTGTAGTGTCCTCCGACATTAAACGATGACACTATACGATAGAAAGAAAAGACTACACGATTGTGTAGCTTTGATAAGCGATAAGCGTTGGTTGCTAAACGATCACACAAACACTAAACGATCAGGCCAAACGCATGATGATGGCCATCAATGCTAAACGATCAGCCTTTGTGAGATAGAGAGCAAGAGAAAGAGAAGCCGGTTCGACCGTTTCTCTTGAAGTCTGGTCCGATTTAGCTTCAAATTGTTTTTGGCTGGTCCAGTTCAAAATCTACTGGTCTGGTTCAGATGGTTCGAGTCCGTTCAAGCGGTTTGGAGCGGTTTGAGCGATGCTGAAGCTGTTTTTGTAATAGTTAGGTTTTTGTTTGCTTGTTTTTGCCAAAACTAAAACCATATTAGTCCGTGTTTAATTATTTATGCACTGGATGTATATTATAGTTAAATAAATCTTGTATATGCATATAGTATGCCATTTAGATTTAAAATCCCACCATAGGAAACATGTAACATGCATTGAAAGTATGTTATAATATATAGTATGCATGTTAGGGTTTCTTGTATTTAATATAAGTGTTATATTAGATATTGAATTCCCGTATGTTGTGGATGTTAAGCATGTCTAAAGTTTTATAAGTTGTTATAAAATTGGGTTAGGCATTTAAAATCCATAACGAAGAACAGCTGCATGGTCACGTAGGTTAACCACTTATTTTAATAGTTAAAAGAGATCGTTAAGCTTGTAAAACTTGGTTCACAAACTCAACTGGTATATAATCTTGTCGAAGGCTGGGGGTATTTAAGTTGATGGTCTACAAAACACCTTCTATCTGGTGATTATGGCCAAATAATTGAGCGTTGGTAACCAATTTTATGAGTACTTGTGAGCAATGTGAGGTGATACAAGGGTTTATCACCTAGACATCGTAGGTTTAAGTCCATTTATAAGAGTTATACTTGGATAAACCACATAGACTTAGGGTCATTTTTTATTTAGCCAGAAAAGAACCTAAGTATAAAATTTACCCAAAAATTAGAACACTTCAGTGGTAGTCATCTATATGATACTATTAGAAAACTTCAGCGGGAGATTAATAACATATACGATATGTTATTCTTAGCTCTCGCGTCCCTAAGAGTTCATAGTCTGGATTTAAGCGGTACTTCGTATCATCCTGGGAGTGATCTCTCTTCGAAAAGTATTTTTTAGCTTAAATTTAGATTCGAGTGAATAAGGGGAAGTTGTTCGAACAGAAATCAAGTTTATGATTTCAACTGCCATGTCTCCACATAGTTCACACCGTGAGATTCATATGACGCTTCGTGTCACCCTAGGAGTGACCACTCTACAGAAAGTCCCTTTGATTCCAACTTATTTTGAGTCCAACAACTCAATCTAGAGCACCAAGAAAATAGTAGGGAAGATCTTGTGGTGGTCTACACAAAGATTTAGTGGAATTTGCAGCTGGAAATCAAGATTTCAACAGTTCTTCAAAGGTATGTTCTTGAAACCCATTAAACTCTGTTTAAGCATGTATTCTTTTGAGCCAAAATTAATGAATTACATTTCTTATGGATCCTGTTCGCTTCCACTACGTGCTACTACCAGTTCAACACTTATTACAATAAAAAAACTTAAACCAGCCTCGAACCGCCTCCGAATACTTTGAACAAGCCTAAACTGCTTGAAAAATTCTTGAACTAACCTTCAAAACTGTAAAATTGCCCAAAAACCACCCAAAACTGATCAAAACTGGTCAAACCATGTCGAATCGGACTGGTCTAGTCCATATGGACCGACTGAACTACCAAACCAGGTGCGGGTCAGACAGGTCGGTTGGAGTGGATCGGATGGGTCGACTGAGCTGGTAGGCGTGGACGTTGAAGCAGGTCGGACAGAGGGCAAGTGCGGATCCTGGCACGGCTAGAGCTGAGCGCGGGCAGAAATGGGTTGTAGGGTCTGGTTGGGAGTGCCTACATGTGTCAAGCAATAACTCCGCGGATTGGATCACCAGTTCGGGTTGGGTCATGGGTTGTGAACTTGGTCTGTGAAGAGGTTCCAGGTCTGTGTACTTTTCTTCACCAAATCTTGAGTTGTCCTCTTTTCGAAATTGAGCAAATACAACCTAAAAACGACTCTAATGACTTTAGCAAATTTATAGACCCTTCACGACATCTTAAAGCCCATAAAACACCGGACAATTACAATAATTATTACAAGCCAAGAGAGAAAAAGGATGTCAAAATCGAAATTATCCATTTTAGCATACACAACTATTCATCACATGAATCAATACCCACCATATGACAAAATTAACCAAAATTAAGTACTTTAAGCATGCCCTGATACCAATTGATGGAAGGAACACATGCGCAGCGGAAGGAAAAACATATCTAAAGTACTTTAAGTAGGTTAATTTCAAAGAATAAGCATGCTATGAAAACAAAAAAAGGGGGGGGGGGGGGGGGGGGGAAGAAGAAATACAACTTTTGTAGACTTGAATCTTCTCCAAATTAGCTCCAATCTCCTCACGAATAGTTTACAGACAACCATAAGATTCTTTCTGACTATTCTCCAGCCTTAGAATGGATGGTGGAATCTGTTGAGTGACAATTTGGAGAGGAAAAGATTAAGCCTTTGAGAGAAAATTGTTATGAGATTATCACATAATCTCATCAATTTCTACTATGGCCAAGAGGTTTAAAATTCATTAAACTCTTCCTTTTAAAGACCATTACGTGCAAAACATGCAACTTTGAGTTTGATGAGAATTTAACACTAAAAATCCACTAACTCAAAAGTGAGATTAGTGGGACAAGTATCTTCAAATGAAGACAACACTTAGCAATGCAAAAACAAAAATTGACATTTTTCAATCATAATTGTTGGATCTTTACACTAACTTGGTCAATGGTCAAAATTTGACTCTTAAAGTCTTGTCAACAAATTTGACTTTCATTGCATTTTTGACCTAGTCAACAATTTTGACTTTAATGAAATTTTGACCAATTCCATTTAATTTCAAAATTAATTCTAATAATAAATTTAAAATTAAATTAATATTAAATAATTAATTAAAATTTTTAATTAATTTAATTTAATATTGAATCGAACGCTAATCCCAATCATATGAATCCCTATTTATAATCTTGATATTTAAATCTTATTTAAACATCTCCCATTTTCTCTCTCTTTATGTTTAATTCACAATTAAACATTAGGTTAAATATGTCGTATATATTTAACGCTTTGCTCCAAAAAACGAATTTGAACACTTCAAATTCGATCATCACATTTTTATAAGGTTTAGTCTGATATGAGCTAGTAGGGGGACTTGATGGACCTACAGATCATGGGCTCCAACGATCTAAGATTAACCGGTAAAACTCTTTAACCTAATTAACCACCTTTCATTAACTACCGAGTCACTTCACTAAAGTCCAATAGTTACACTCCCCTCACTATAAATATATTATGTCAACTCGATATAACCATGATTAGTAAATAACCCTTTACAAGTTGTTTGTAGTAATGGCTGGGTCAAAAGCTGTTTTACCCCCGAGATTACATCTTGCTCCTTAAGTCCCACTGATCCTCTAATGAACAATTGGTTTGTGATCCAATCACTAAACTGAGTCCCTCTTGGGCCAATGAGAGGGTGGGGCTCCTTGTTCAAGACCCGGAGTCAGCACTTAAGGGAATAACCTCTCTACTATCCCTAAAAGCATGTAAGAGTGAATTTTGTCTTGCATCTTATGTTCCCTGCTATCTACCCAATCTTATCCTTGAAATGGGAGGCTTATTGAGTCGGTGCTGTTGAGCCAACTCTCACCCATGTAAATCTAAGGATAATCACACATTAATAGGAGTTCATAGTTAGCTCAGATTAAGGTCAAGTTAACTAAGTCATCGTTTTGATATAGTTAGTCTTAAACAGTAAAAAAAGTTATAAAGTAATAGTGACTTATTTTTTTGGTCTGATCTTATGCAAACTCATTGCATAAGACGCCTCCGCTCCTCATGTCAATACATGAACGAATTAAGATCACTTCATTTTTAGCACTTTACAACAAATTATAACAACTATAGAGTGGGACGCATCCGATAGTATTACCAGAATAAGGTATCCAATCTTATTTGTATGCTATAGACCATTTCTGCTATTTATTGAACTTTCCACTCTTAAGTCTCCACATAAACTTCATGTATTCATATAATAGCCATATATATTTAGTTTATTGGATTTAGTCTTTACAAGTGTAATTCACATATTCAACAATAGTTTTATTGAATAAATGTCAATAACATCTTTATTGATAATATAATATGTTTAACATTACAAACTGCGAGTTTTAGAACATACAGCTCAACATACATAATGTATCAGCATACATTATACTTTATAATGTATCAATATACATTATTTGATTGTATCTTATACAATTAATTTGAACAATTCAAATTAATCCAAAATTAATTTGATGCTCTCTAGTTTTTATTGAGCTAATGAGGAGACCTTATGGACCTATAGATTGAAGCTCCAATGATACTTGATTAAGTAATCAAACTCTTGAATTAAATTAATCAACTTTCATTAATTCCTGGTCGCTCCACTAAACCTTATAGTGCTCAAAAAGTGAGAACTGACGTTCAAAGAATTCTTCCAATGAATCCATGATTTCGCATGCAATGACCATGTTCTCAACCCTTTTGGCTAAAGCATCAGGTATGCTAGCCAATATGTGATGTCGAGCCAATGAATTAGCCTTCATCCACACCTCATATACATTACGAACACTTCGTGGTGCATCAAGGGTCGAGACTTGAGGACATTCCTCAACCATGAGAAACTCGAGGTCATTTACCACGAAATACATTTTACAAGACTCTTTCCACTATATGTAACCTATCAAACTAGAGGCATTAAACAGAAAAACAATCATGTTGCTGAAAACAAAAACATATTGACCTACATTAGGTTTTAAGCAAATACCCGTGGAAAAAAATATACAACATCTAATACGGTTTAGCAAAACTAACATGAACCCTGTGTGACATCTAGTTTCATAATGACGCTTCAAAGGTTTAGGACAAAAGCTGTCGAAGGGTGGTCAATTTATCCCTTCTCTGAATTGAGACATTTTCAACCAGCCATTAATACTAGAACAACTCTTACTCCTATAACGACTAGCCATCATTGATTTGGTCAAGAAATCATTAACTTACTTAACAACTTCCCGTAAGTGTGACCCGCCATTTTAGGCCCTAAAGTTCTGCCCCAAGCAGGCAATTCGAAGGGAAAAAAATTGATTGGGGCAAAAACTAAAGTGACCCTATCCATTCTAGAGTTCACCTTGATATTGACCATCTGCACAAAATCCATCCGAAGGGGGACGCTCCCAGGGCACTACGAGGGAGTACAAAATGATCTCACGGTGTGAACCAATGACAAAGACTGTAGGACGTGTTGACACACACCCTTCACTCACTTACTATAAACACTTTCTTAGTCCACCTTGATATTAAGTCATGCAAACACGATCCGAAGGGGGATGCTCCCAGGATACCACGAGGCCAAGCATGAATCTCACAACGTGAACATTCAGGGAGAAACATGAGTGAAATCATTGACATATCAGATACATCTCTTCCTTCCACTGAGTATTTTATAACCTAGGATTTAGTTTACTTAGAATTTTAAATAAGTGACTTTTTAGGATTTCCCAAGAGTAACTTTTACCTTGGATAGTTGAACAACTTTTGATCATCATCCATTAAACTCTTTAATGGAGTCTTTGACCAACTGTCGTATGCTTGTTGAAGTACCGCAGCCTATACAGAACTCACCTTAGATAAAAGGTCTTTTATAGATAGATTTAATAAAATTTTAATCTTTTATGCCAATCAATTTAATCCTATTAAACCAATTTAAAAAGATTAAATTAGGTTGCTAATCCCATTAGAACCTTGAACTTAGGTATATCTCAATCCAATTTTAAAACCCTTTTAAAACATGAGTTTGCCTAAGTTCACATGCAACTCTTTCTTATCGGTTTTAGTTATAATTTCTATTATAACGCTTATAACAGAAATAACCAATACCATTCACAACACAAAGTAAACACATACAAGGCATTCATAACGCTTATAAACAGCCTAGGTATCATACTCCATGCATTGTTCATTCATTGCTACTTTTTATATAACACTTATACAAAACAGCAACGAATCAAGCAAACATGCTTCCATTCACCCTTATACTATAACACTTATAGTATAAAAATGATGCATGAATATGCTTACTGCATGCAAAAATATAACTCTTATATTTCAAGACGCATGCACATGCTTTCTTGTAATTTCATCATGCCATATTATAACAGTTATAATACATGATGCATAAATAATTGCACAACCTAAGGTGGGTTTCAAATCTATATGTCATACATTATGCCATATAAACCATATACATCTCATGTATATTAAACAAAATGTTGATGAACGGGGATAATATGGCTCAAATCCACAAAACTAAAAGCTAATTATTACAAAAGCAAAGAGTCTCTGGTTCAAACAGGTAAACCGAGTCTTGAACCGTCCAGGCGAAGCAACGTGTCTCCACTGATCGTGTACCAAAACCAAGCGATCGTCTACACGAAAGAGTAAACGTTTTACTCAATCGTTTACCAATGTTTCCAGAACTAAACGATCATTTAGCAATGATCTTATACCTTTTACTATGCGATGAGGCTTGAGGTACACAATCGTGCAGTGCACAACGTATATACAATCTCTAAACGATCGTCTAAACAACAACGATGTGGTGAAGCACAATCGTCTAAACGATCACTGAGCGAGCGTCTGAGTATCGTATACTGTGTGATCATGTAGCCAGTGACTATATGATGAGGTATGCTAACTACATGATCGTTTAATGCGCGCGTCATTTATTAAACGATGAGTATCAAATGCTCCCACTCGATCGTTTACCTCCAACATCTACGCGATAGGGAAACTAACACTACGTGATACAGTAAACACTTTACCCCATCGTTTAGCATTAGTTAAACGATCGTTTAGAAAATACTACACAATCGCATAGAAAAATCTACACAATAGTTTAGCTAAATCCCAATAATCATTTATCTGAGGCTACACAATATGACCAACTCTTGGTCTTCTTCCTTGTTGAGAACTGCATCTCCATGCTTCGAAACTTCATCACGAATGACTCGACAAACTCAAACACTTTGAATTACAGACTCGATTGCTTGTTAATTACGCCCAAAAAAACAGGGGCCCTTACAAATTAACACTTTGTAATCAAAAGAAAGCTTTCAATAGAGGCAATTAACCTATAAAAATTCATCAACACCATCTACAAACTCATTTAACACTTAAACGCAAATGCAGAAAACCCACCACGACTGTAAAAGAAGTTCAAAACAGAAGAAAAATTTGGAATATCAGAACAACCTGCCTCTGATACCAATTGAAGGAAATCAAACATGAGGATTTCCATGAGCAGCTGAATGATCGTTCCAAATTTCATTCGTATTTGAACATACACAATTACAGTACAAGAAACGGAAACATACAGGTCATGCACAATACGAAATTACAGCATGCTTCAGATAAGATCAAGGGAAAGATTATCATACCCTTGAAGACTCATCTTCAAACTCCCTTCATCATGAATGCTCGTTCAGACTCCAAGCCAGCAAGACACGGACTCTCGAACACAGTGACTGCTACTCAGCACAATCAATCAACAACCACCACACGAACACCGCGAACACAATGAACAATCTCCAAAAACCTTGACCTTAGTTGAGTTGAGTAAGACACCACCAAAATGGCTACCTTGGTATTCTTGATGTGAGAATCCAGAAGTGTGGGCTCTGTGTGGACTCGGTTAGAGGAAGAGATTAGAGGAATAACAATCGTGTAAATGATTGAGCAAGTGGGAGATAACAAGAGTCTATCATATAGACGAATGCCCAATCGTTTAGAAAATGCACCGAGATCGTATAGCAAATGCTCCACAATCGTTTAGCTACGACCAACTGAATGAATTATCGTATAGTGTCACTCCATGATCGTTTAGTCTCTCTTCAGCTATCATTGAGTGAATCCTATTCACTTGACAGCGATTCTGTGAGTCTATCAGAGAATGGGAAATCTCAAATCTATTAAATTTAGGAAAACATTTTTCCTTTTATCTCGCGGTTATCATGAAACCACCAATAACCTCCCACTCATTTAGTTATTAGAGAAAAAGATATAATTATCCAATAATTAATATTAATATAAATATATATGATAACCAACTTACCATATTATATTTATAACCTATAATTTTCATATTTCATCTCATGAAGCATATAAACCATAACTCTTTTTTTATTTCATGGTACTTAATATAAATCTCATTTACACTAATCCTCCACCTGATGTATCTCATACATCACACCGATCATATTATATATAATCGAATCTCCTCTTGTCAATTTGAACATTTCAAATCAACTCCAGGAACTGATTCTCAACTTGAATCCATTAAACTACTAAGGGGATCTTATGGACCTATAGCTTGAAGCTCCAACGGTACGTGAATAACTGACTAAACTTTTTAGTCATGGGATCCACCATCTGTAAACTGCTAGGCACTCCACTAAAGACCGAAAACTGCACTTTCCTTACTACAGATATATTATGTGTTCATATGAACAATTCAACAATGCGATAACCCTTCACAGATCGCTTGTAAGTACAGCTGGGCTAATAACCGGTATGCCCCTGTAATTACATCTAACTCCTTAAGTACCACTG